>NC_060208.1:81322500-81520000 GCF_021130785.1 Homalodisca vitripennis | reverse complement strand
TTTACGTGTGTATCTCAGTCTGGAATTTCGTAGAAGTTGTTTGACTCTATTCCTAATTTGTCGATATTGAACCATTAAAACGGGGTCACGAGCTCGTCGAGCTCTCCTATACAGGGAATCACGTTGAGCCATCAAGCTAAGAATTTCACACGTGATCCAAGGTACTGGGCGCCGCTTCGTTATACGTTTGGTAACAATTGGTGCATGTTTATCGTATAGCCCCAGAATGGTGGTGTTAAATGATTCACCCATGTCATCGACAGATTGCAATGTCTGTAGATTCTGCCATGGGGACGAATAAACATCATACATAAAAGAGGCTTCGTCCATTTTTTTTAAATCTCTGTATTTAATAAATTTTATTTTTGGCTTTGGAACTTTGACCGTGATAACACAGTACACAAGATCGTGACGTGAAACGGCTGGAATTGGAAGCTGCCCTAGATGCGTCACGTCAGAGGGGTCAGTGACAACTAGAAGGTCCAGAAGGGTGTCTGACTCGGCAGTGTGATGTGTCGGGCCTAGTGGCAGTATAGTCATGTTAGTAGAGTCGAACATTGTTATAAGTTGCCTAGTATTATAATCTGTCTTTTTTAGTAAGTTTGTGTTAAAGTCGCCCATGATCAAGACTCGACTGTAGCCGGGCAAGTGGTGTAAGAGAGCATTTTCAAAGTCTATCAGATGACCTATTCTGGGAGGCCGATAGCACACACCGATCAATAGAACATCCGATACAGATAAACAAATTTCAATGAACATGAACTCAGGCCTGGCCGAGTATTCAGAGGGAGATGCGGACAAAAGCCTACACCTCAGACCCTCTCTGACATAAACCGCAACACCGCCACCAATCTTTAGAATTCTGTCATTTCTCAGCAGCACATAGCCAGAGAGGGCCACCTCACTTGACGAAACACTCGGCTTAAGCCATGATTCTGATACGCCAATAATGTCAAATGTTTGAGGTCGAAAAATTTCTCTAATTTCGTCTATATGTCCAGGCAGTGATTGAGCGTTAATATGAGCAGCTTTAAAGAGTTTGTGATAAGGAGACAGTGTTGAGGACAGGAGTTGAGCTGTGGAGATCACGTTTAAAGGAAGGGAAGAGAGGGCCGGCCCAGGACCGCGGTCGTCACCGCGCGAATCCGCTAAAATGGATCCGCTGGTAGCAGTGGCGGGACACGGCCGACCAGGCAACCGCACACAAGCTGAACCGGCAGGAGCTCCTGTACACGCACACACTCACACTTACATTCATACAACATATCATAAAAACCAGATTTCAGAAATAGATATATACAAAGGAAAAAACAAACAATTTTATGATAACTAACGATCATAACTATGATCTATAGCACTTTAAAGCTCTAAGCTCATTAGTATAGAAAAATTATATTTAAAATTTCCAGGGGGTCGAGAAGATTAAGTAAATTAATAAAATTGCATAATTTAGGACAGTGATATAATCAATGCACTATAAGTATATAGTAAAAATAAATTTAGAAATAAAATTAAGTATAAATAAACAGTAAATTTAGTATTAGCTATCCTGACATATAATTTTAAAATATAAGATTAAGACAAAATATGGATCTGTAACAATATTAAATTGGCATTACATTATTAATAAAATTGCATAAGTTAGGACAGTGATGTAATCAATGCACTATAAGTATATAGTAAAAATAAATTTAGAAATAAAATTAAGTATAAATAAACAGTAAATTTAGTATTTGCTATCCTGACATATAATTTAAAATATAAGATTAAGACAAAATATGGATATGTAACAATATTAAATTGGCATTGTATTATACAGACAAAAATATTACATTAAATTATAAACGCATTGTTAGTTGTTAAAAATTTAAATTCACCTATATAAATTGCAATTTAAGTTTATGTGTCAGTAAATAGTCATTTATCGATCCATAACAAGATAGAATACAATTCAGCTTATAAAACATAAAAAAGTAAATTAGATAAAAAATAAAATTTAATTAAATATAAAATGTGTGTGTTTTTTGTATGGAGTTTCTAAGCGGAAGGAATGTCATCTACTGATGTGGCGACTCTCCTTTGTCCATCCCTGCCAACCCAGAAAACCCTGCCATCCAGAGTCCAGACACTCCTGGGCCCAAACCTTTCAGTGGCTCTCTTGAACGTCTCCATCCTGGCAGCAGTGAGGTCCTCCCGTATTGTTATTTTTGTTCCTTTGAGTTTCTTTTTATTGGAGTACACTTCCCTCCGCTGTCTGTAGCTGGTGAATTTTACCAAGATGGGACGCGGTCTTTTGTCTGCTTCGGCGCCTAACTGTGGTACACGGCCAACCCTATGGGAACGGCAAATGTTCTGTAGCTCGATTTTGACACCAAGCCTCTCACTGAAAACATCCAGAGCCAAAGCGTCCGTGTCTTCCCCCGGAGACTGAGGTACACCGAAAATCCGGAGGCTGTTACGTCGCTGGTACTGAGCAAGATCGTCTAATGCTCGCTGCCTCTGTTGCGCTTCAGTCCTCAATCTGCTCACCTCGGACATCAGTTGGTCGATGCGATTGTTAGCAGCGGTCAGCGCAGTTGTCAGGTTAGCGATGACGATCTCGGAGGCTCTAGCCGAGATGTCAGCTACAAGTCGCTGGGATGAGATGGCTTTGTTTACTGCCAGCTCTATTGCCGCAGATTGTAGGACTGTAGGTCCACGCCTAGTTTGACGAGGGTGGCTTACGTCACTTTTCTGCAGGGTAGGACAGTTAGTCCACGCCGATACCTGTGGACTAACTGTCCTACTTTTCAAAACTGACCTGGCCGTGCATCAAGGCCATGTCACACTGCCGTGGCGTCGCGTCCGTCCATCTGCGGATGGATTTTTAAAATAATCGCTAACCATGTTGTCAAATAGGACAAGTCACACTGACATAACCGACGTGGCGCAACGTTCGTCGCGTCGGCCACCGTCTGCTGCGCTATGCGGCTAGAGCGATCCTTGGCCGACGTCGGCGATGCTACGAAGGCTCGCGCATGCGCATAAAGCACCTCCCCAACCCCCTCACCGGGGCACCGCGCGCTCTTGCCACTGCCTACTCCTTTTATTTTATATTTTTAATAATTTGTTGAAGCTCTAAAACAGCCCGACACTCCAGGATGAAATGACCGCCAGTTCTAGGGTTAATGAATACTCTGGTGTCATGTTTATATGCAATCATTTTATTTGTTATTATTCATATTATGTTTGATCTATAACAAAATTAAATACGCCTTATTCTCAAAACATAAAGACTTATTACAAAACTGAAAACACCAACACAAAAATTACAAAATAATCCTTTTAAGTGCATCTTATATATAAAAACCAATAGTTTTAAAGAGTTATATCAAAGTATTGAATGCCCTAATTACTAAGTTCATAATAGAAATAGTATTGCATGTAATAATGAAAATATAATTTTGATAATAATAATTATTAATGAATACGCTCCAGAACAATAAATTAATTTTGTAGAGCTATAACAAACTATTAATTCCGCTATCAGTGTATAACTAAACAAATTCAAAGTAGTTGAAATGCATAAGCAACTCCTAGAAAGACGTGGCGTTGGCCGCGGACGCGGACGCGTGTCTGGTAGTTTGACGGGATTCGAGACCGTCGCGGCATACGCGGACGTTCATACTATGGATGGACGGACGCGACGCCACGGCAGTGTGACATGGCCTTTAGTTTTTCTACCTGCACTTATTCTTTATTCTGGTCAGTGATGCTTCCACTACATTCGCACAGCGTACTGCTAAAGCAGTAAATATTAACAACAGTTTACTCAAGCTATCACATATGAAATGGATTACTAATAGGGATTATATCTTAACGAATTCCACATAGCATTATATTACTATCTGATTAATTTGGCATTGTCCTAATGAATCATAAACATCTACAGTAAGTTTGTATTAGTTATTCCTTATATTGGACCATCGTTTGTATAATACTGTATATACCAGTAGACACGTTACTCGTAGTACACGTTAATTGAAATGGATGGTTTATTGTTTTATTAACATTGTTAATAGTTAAAATAACCATTTAGTTCATATCTAATATATCATGTTTAAAGTTGTACCAAATTAAGTTAAATAGATACGAAGAAAAAATATTTTATTACCTTAAATAGTGGCTGTTGGCATATAACAGTAAACAAAACATCTGCCTACACAGACATACTAACTTACATAATAGTGACCTTATGCCGCTAACGATACGTTGTAATTATCACTCAAACAGGAATTCGATGGAAGCCTAAAAAATTTGTCTAGTTTCAATTCAAACTTCCAATTGCTATTCATCGCTATATCCCGCTGCGAAAAAATTAACGTTATTTCAAATAGTGATCCCGGAACGACAGGAGATAACATGTTTAATTACTAGCAGTTATAAGGACTTCGAACGCTCCAAATTCTTAAATTTATTCTTAAACCCTATTAGTTTTATTCCCCTTTAAAATAAACCGTTAACCGTTAAAAGATGTAACATTTGGTGTTTAGTTACTAAAAAAGCCCTAGTTAATATTGCTTTGTTTTCTCGAACAAGGTACATACAAACTTCTGAGAAGACTACTTCTGTAAAAAGTCAAATAAACTATGCGTTTTATAACTATATAAAAGTTATATAGTACATCCCTTTGATGTCTGCATACAATACTCATCATGCATACTCAATATTTACTAAAGTGTACAGTTAAAATAGACTTTTAATAAAGCTTTTAGTTTTCTTATCTAAATATTTGTCTTACTTGTGCTCAACAGTGGTCGCAAAAAAGTTTGAAATAAGAAGTGTTGTTATTATCAAGCTTACTCTATGCTTTCACGACTAAATGTAAGATAATTTATGATTGTGTTACTATAAAACAATGTTTACACAGAACAATTGACTAAAGTTAACAGGCTCTTATACTAATATATAAATGTCTTGTTCTCTTTACCTGATTTTTCTGTGCATTCTTACGATATTTTAATCGTTGTTCTCCTAGTCGGAGCGAAAACGTATCCAATAAAGCAAAGAGCACTATAATCGTTACAGACATTCTTAAGTTAGAAATGGCGTAACTAACCTGACTTTATTATTATATATATAATTTTGTTTCATTCTTTTTGCAGCTGTCTTATGTAGTGTAGCCTACTGAAAACTATTTAGCAGATATAGAGTTTAGATCTCGAAACATCCATTCAAGTGCTGCAGTGTGAGTACGACGATCCCTTGTCAACCCCTCGTCAAAATAAACCCGTGAGTCGGACAGTGGGTCCCAGGCCGGGACCGTGGACCCACTGTCCACCCCTTAAGAAGTAGGTAAGAAATGCTTCCGGCAGTTTTATGAAGTGGACCTACAGTCCGTTTACCATTGCCGCAGTAACCTGGGGCGAGATCTCATTACCGATACCGGTATCAGATAAGGTGCGCTTGATCTCCTTATCAGTTGGCTCCTTATCTGTCGACCTTGAGCGGGTCACTGGAGGCGAGGCAACGGGGGATCGACTCATTGGCATAATTAAACTGATAACAATAATTTCAGGTAGAAAAATAAAGAAGGTGATAAACTAATCTTAATAAATCACATGCATTTAAACATGCATGATAAAGAGTTTAATAGATATTCATTCTAATTTATACAAAACGAAAATAAAACAACACAGAACAAATATTTACATGGAGAGTTTAATCAATGTTCATTATAATTTATACAAAACGAAAATAAAACAACACAGAACAATTATTTACGTGGTAATCTAAATTACATTAAATTAATCACATATATTGTGTTTACAGAATGATGTAATTAGTCATATCTAGCCAACAAATTATTATTTAGCCTTTTTTTAAACAAAGAAATACTAGGAGCATATTTATTACTGTCGTCTAAGTTGTTTAATAATCTTATACTCCTTACATGATAAGATTTATTATACGTTACAGTTCTATGAATTGGAAACTGTAAAGTCATGTTACCAAATCTTGTTTCCCTACCATGCACACGGTTCATTATTATATATTGGTGGAATAAATAATATGGTTTCTCAAACATCAAAATTTTATACATCTGTAATAGAACACTGTACTCAATTCTTTCATTTCTTTAGCCAACATAGCTCTTTAAAATAAGCAGTAATATGCGCATCTATTGGTAAATTGGAGATATAACGAATACATGCATTTTGTGCCCTTTGTAGCCTTTGCAGTCGTTCATTGTTTATGTCACAAAATACGGCATTGGAATAAAAGTATAGAATCACTTCAGATAAGCGCATTTATTGCTACAAACCTAGCCACTCAATACTGCCACGAAAATGACCTAGTTATAAACACACAAAAAACAAAGCAAATCATGTTTGGTAGAAGAGGAAGGGAGGAACCAGCATTACCTGAGGTGGAAGTGGAAGAGACCGCATGCTTCCTGGGCATTACCATCGACAGTTCCTTTACCTGGACAGCCCACATTGACAGTGTATGCAGGAAGTTGAACACTGGCATATTTTTAATTCGAAGAATGACGCAAATTGGCACTTCAGAAATAGCAAAAATCATTTACCATGCTTTCTGTGAAACTCACATAATGTATGGCATAGCCGCATGGGGTGGTACTACCAAGACCAATATGAACAGGATACTAATATTACAAAAGAGAGCATTAAGAACTATACTAGGCCTACAACCTATGGAGAGCTGCCGAGAACATTTTAAAAGTCTTAAAATCTTGACTGTGTATGCAATGTACATTTGTGAGGTGGCACACTATGCATCAATCAAACAACCAGCTCAAGGATCAGCCCTTCACAACTATAATACAAGACATGCAACCCGTTTCAACCTCCCAGCTCATCGAACTTCTCTATATGCAAGAAAACCAATATATGCCGGTATGAAAATCTTCAACCACCTACCACAAGACTTCAGACAAGAAACTGGGGCAACACTAAAGAACAGACTGAAGAACCTCTTGTTGGACAATCCAATCTATTCCATGGATGAATTTTATCAAACGACCTGGACTTGATGTTATGTATTGTATTACAATTTTATGTATTTACTCATATATTGTATACAGTATTGTTTTGACACCATTGCATTTCTTAAAGAAATTGTAATAAAGAATATTCTGACTTCTGAATATTCAAAATATGGAAAAATAAGGGTAGATACAAGCATTTTTTTTATATGTACATTTGGATTGAAACAGAGCCTCTTAAGCCTATACAAACTTTGGTATACTCCCTTATAAATATAATTAACTTGTTCCGACCATGACAGCGTATTACACACTCTAACACCTAGGTTAACAACAGCATGCTCATAATTAAGTGCAAACCCATTTATTGTTACATGCAAAATCTCATTTAAGTTAACATTAGAAAAAAGACGAGGTGGTCCTAATATTATCGGTTTGCATTTAGCTGCATTCAGGCTTAGCCCATGGTCAGTGCGAGAGAGAGAGAGAGAGAGAGAGAGAGAGAGAGAGAGAGAGAGAGAGAGAAATAAATAAATAATTTATTTTACCTGCCCTGGTTTAGACTAACGGTCCACTCTTACACCAGAACAGGCAGAAAAATATACAGAATATTACAAAACATTACAGTTGCGGGTTTTGTCTTTATCTAGTTGCTAAATACAAACATATACAGCACATATTACTACAGCCTAAATATATTTCATATTACAAGTTACATGGCTTTATGTCCCATCTCAACACGCTGTTTTATATTATTGTACAACTCCAAAAATCCAAAAATCAATACAGTTGTCATTATTTTATCAGTAATTATACACTAATACTTCTCACTTACAACACAGACACATCATAGAGGACAAATCATTTGACGTTAACTATTACACGATTATCATTCACTATATCAATATTATCTTATAAAAGTTGTGATGTTGCTGCAATTACATTGAGCTGACAGTTATATCACCGATAGTAATTGATCACTATTTCTAAAAATGCATATCTTATAACAGGAATTATTTTTTTTATTATTTTTATTTTTGTTAGTTCTCATATCTTAGTAACAATAAACCTTTTACTTTACCAGCAAATGTGTGTTCTTTTTCAATTCTCTTTATATTACTGTCCAGATTATTCAACAATCTTATTGATGTCACTAAAAACGATTTTGTGTACGTGACAGTCCTATGAATTGGAAACTGAAACAGCTCATCTCCAAATCTGGTTGCTCTTAAATGGACATTGTGCATTACATTATAATATTCAAATAAATATTCTGGTTTTTTATATTTTAAAATCTTAAAAGCTAAATTTAGTACACTACGTTCCCTTCTTTCCTGTACTTTTAGCCATTTCATTAATTGTTTATAGTACGGTGTTACATGCTCATCGTATTTCAAGTTATAAATATAACGTATGCAAGCATTCTGAGCTTTTTTTCAATTGATTCGTTAGTACACTGTTAACATCACAGTAAGCTGCGATTCCGTAATCAATTATAGGAAACACTAAAGCCGAAACTAGTTGTTTTCTTACATCCAAAGAAGGTCTAAAACGTAAGCGTCTAAATTGTTATAAACATTGATATATCCTTTTAGTGACATAGTTAACATGATTATGACAATGAATCACTGAGCCTTAGACCTAAGTTAATATCTCTTTCAAATTTAATAGCCTGCTCGCCAATTTTTATCGGAGCTATATTATTGTGTAAAATATTGTTTAGTAGTCTAGAAGATCCAATTAAAATTAGTTTACATTTGTTTATATTTAGGGTCAAGCCATGATCTCTACACCAAAAGTACACAATCATAAGGTCAATATTAAGTAGGTTCGTAATTGTATGATTCAATTTATCTACGTCACAATGAATATATAGTTGCATGTCATCCGCATACATCATCGTATTTCTAAACAATATATTATCACTTATCCTATTTACATACAAACTAAAAAAAGGCTGAAACCGTAGAGCCTTGTAGAACACCAACAGAATTAATTCATCAATCTGAGGTTGCTCCACCTTGTGTCTTTACTCTTTGCATTCTATCAGACAAATAGGAATCATACCATTCGATAGATGCATTACCAAAATTGTAATATTTCAAAATGGACATCAATGGTTGACACAGTCGAAAGCACGACTGAAATCCAATAACATAAGCACAGTTAGACGTTTATTGTCAATAGCTCTTCTAATATCGTCTGTAACTTTAATTAGCGCTGTTTGTGTACTGTAACAACTTCTGTAACCTGACTGGTACTTAAACATTATGTTATTTCTATTAACAAATTCATTTAATCGATAATATACTAGCTTATCAAGTATCTGTCCGTGTTATACTTCAAATATATGATAGAGTACTATGCAGATCAGTTAACGGTTCCTAATAAGGAAAGGTGAGTGAGGGCAGTTCTAAATGCTCTGCTGATTAGTCCGTAACTTTCTAGCGATAAGATTTTTGACCAGGAAAGTTTCACTAATAACGCCAAAAAAATTGATTCTCATTAGTTGCAGAATAATAAATGAAATTGTTTCCGGGTTAAGTAGACATTTAAAAAAATCTAAGTTTTTGTACGTATAAAGTGTTTTGACCCCCAACTTAACTTAATAAAATAAGAGTAAAAGATTCTTTCAAGGATTACGGATAAACGGATAAAAAAAACACCGTTTTCTGATGCTAAGGGACATATGATTACCATATAACCACCATGAATAAATAACAGAAAAAGAGATGCCGGACAGATTGTGCTAGAGATATTACACAAATACCTTTTTAGTTCAAAGTACGAGTCCCACTACATTTTTAAAGGAGGAGAGGCCAGTTTAAAAGCAAACTTTATGTGACACACGAGAAGAAATTCCTAAAATTCTACAACTATATTTATTAATTGTTGTACCTAAATATAACAATGGCACAAGGGAGTTCAAAATTAGCTTTGTACCTTTAAATACGACACTATTAACAATCTTTAAGGCTATTGCAAATTTAAATGAAGATAATATATGATTGGAAAGTGTCACTTTAAGAATGATTTTGGGATAACTGCTGGTAATCATCTAACTAAAATATTGGAGAAGTTGGTATTTAGCGTGAATCTTAAAAGACAACTGGGTCTTTACTAAAGTTTAAAAATAAATAAATTAATAGTAAAATTGCTAAAAGAAGAATAGAATACCTGAGGCTGATGATACAAGGCAAGAGTATATATGTCTGTGGGATGTTTTAGGAACTACTTTTTAGTTTGGTAAATATTTTTCAATAAAACCTATTTTTCAAAAATTTACATTTGTATTACAAACTGTACATTTTTTATAAACTATAGTAGTTGGATACTTATCTAGCTAGTCTTTATACCACTTTATCACAGTACATGCTATCGCATTTTGACTAGGATAAATTAGTGACATTTTTAGAATTCAGAACAAGAAACCAGAAAACTACTTTCTAATGAACATTTTTTTAACCGTGTGTTGAAGTATTTCCAAGATTCAATTCAAAGTATGACAAAAATTCAATTGCTATTGCTAGAATGGTTACTGAGAAAAAGTACATAATGTTAACATTGTGAGAATAGGAGGTCGCAAACCTCGTACTTGAAACTTAAATAGATGTTTCAGAAGAACATATTTCCTTAGATTAGCCGTAACTTAAATATTTTACTATTCAGATGTATTTTTTATATTTTATAATGTATACGTAGGTCCACATATTACTTCATTTATTACTTTCCTTATTTCATTATTCAACACAATACTAAAATGTATTTTAAGTTTACATACTTTGTTTATTTACAAGACATTTGATCACAAATTGTTATTAAGATCTATAATTTATTTTTTTTCTTACGTAATAATGCTGCGTCTAGTATTTAGTAGAATTACTATGCTACATTTTAGGAATAAAAATGAAACTGGCATGTAATAAAAAAACTGTATTTTTATACACAATAACTGTAGTTGATATTCTAAGAAATCTCTTGACAAATAAATGTCAATGTGTAGCAACATTAGGTTTCAGCGGATCCACGACATCTATGTTTGGATTCTCACTATCATTTAAATGTGTTAACATGTACTCGTTTTTGTTAAGATGTAATTGCTGATTCGCTCTTGGCAGAAATCTGCGCACGTAGGGACTGAAGAGGTCAGGGTTCATTGTTGCGGTGTTGGGAGTTCCGGTGAGTAAGGACACGATCAGGCCTGCCACTACTCCAGTCAGAGTGCCAAGCAGAGAGTAATAGTTGTAAGACAGTTGGTACAAGAGTGGCACAGAACTATCCGCAACCACGGGAGATCCTACCCCAGTATAGTTGAAGAGGCTTGAAGTACTGGAACTGGAACAATCGTCAGTAAATTGAGGTTATAAACTAATTGAACCAGTGAATTAATTATTTTTTTATATATTCGTTCAAAAATGTTTACCCTAAATTAAATACGCACCACTACTAGTTTTAAAAATGTATATAATAACGAAAAAAAAATTAATATTAATTGCACTTAATATGTTTAGCTTAAAAACAACGCAGGTTATGCTATAAACTAATATTAATACATTTTTCATTTATATTGTTCATAAAAGTTTTGAACTTTCCTGAGAATCTATTGTGAAAAACTTAACAGGAAAATGAGGTGTAAGCGCTTTTCATTGAAAGTTTTTGAATTCTAACTGTCCCGTCTCTCTATTGTGTGGAAGTGCGACATGGATTCAGAATACTCTCAGCATATCACCTACACACCTACACAGCGTAGAAGTATGTATAAGATGAGGGGGAGGGGGTAGAATTTGCTATGTCCAGCTGAGCTTAGCCACGCTGAAATCAATGATTTACCATTGTCGGAACCTGTCTTCCAACGTCTGTTGGGGTGTTATTCATATGGGCATATTTCAATAATGTGCTATAGTGTTAGGGCTGTATTTTAACTTACGGTTAACTCTTTTGTGAGTAAGTGTGCTGTGCTCAGAATAATAAGTAAGAGCTGCAAGAAAAATATATGATACTTAAAAGGTGTAGGACAGAAGAAAACCCCCAGAGTAATCAGATTAAAGCTCCCATTTGTCCCAAAATTCTATGTAAATATGATAATTTGGCTTTTGGGTATTCATAATAATGTGTAATAACTGGAAAAATAACTGTTGACAAACAACTGTTCCTAGGCGGAAAAGAGTGCTACAATATTCAGACAATGGTTGAAGATAAATTAAGAATAAGAACTTAAGGAAAAGGAGAAAAGGAAGAAGTTTTAAAAGGAAGAAATTTCTGGATATATATTTCAATCAAATTTGATTCAAATCTTATACTACTTAATATTTTTTTTAATGAAGTCCTTTCAAAAAAGACTTAATGACTGGGAATAACTGGAAGCAATTATACAGTATATATGTGATAAAAATGAATAGGAGTCTTTCCACTCGGTTTTATAGGCGATTAAAGCCTACACGTATCCTTATAAAATATTCAGTAATTTTATCTATGATGAAACAAAATTTAAGATTGGAATACTATTTTAATTCCCACAATTTTTAAAAGGATTGGGATATGTTATTAAGTGCGACATGTGAATATTTTACACAATTTTTTAAAATAAGAATTTGAAAATTAGGTTTCAGTATGTTACAAATTTATAATTACTCTTTTTTAGAAATACAACAATTAATTATCCCAAAAAATAACATAAATCATTATTTTTTGGTTCTATGGACGTTAGTTTAATGTTAGAATATAAACTTTTATTTAATGATTACCTAATTATGTAAAAATAGAACCCCTTCAATTTAAAATATAGTTAAATTTATTTTGTTCATTACTCACTTAAAATTGTCACTTATATTGGCAGGGCAATTGTCTATACTGGTGACTTTCCCTTGGAATCGAAGTTTTCCTTCCAAAGCATATAACTGAGCGTTTATGATCACCCAACTGGATACCAGCAGACTCGCGACCGCTGATGCTATGGCACCCTAGAATAAAATGGTGCAACATCAATGCAATTCTCTTGTTAATTGCTCATCTAAAAAATGAGATTTTCATTTAAATTACATGATATACATGGATGAGAAACTTTTAGAAATGCTGCTAATTAAACACTAAAAGTCACAAATTGAAAATTAATTATACTTAAATGGTCTAGTTGCATAGTCATTTTACCAGAACTTATTAGACAACTGTGAATGTTACGTTAACTCCTATTCGTTCTCCTCTTATTGCAGTTTCTAAATTCTGACGCTGTGACATACTTGACTTGTGGAATCTGTAGTCATGTTCGTGTGAAGATATCTAAAAAAGTTGGTGACGAAAAGCACAAAATGAACTCAACATCGTTTCGAAATCACATACCCCACGATTACAAAATATACTGCAATATAGGTGAAGAAGTTTTCTCATTGTCTCATCACGTACACAATTGAGTGCACACGAAGACTTAAACACGATCTACAAAACCCCCTGCAATTTCGCCAAGTCTGTGGTAGTGTGAGATTTCAGACGCTGCATTAAGAGGAAGGAGAACTGGAGCTAAACTCAACATTAACATTGTTACAACTCTTCCCACATTAGCTACGTCATGTGTAGACAATTGTGCTACATACAAAAATAGCGCTGAATTTAAAGATAGAAATAAAGTTATTTATAATCAAAATTGTAAAGCTTATCCAAGAACCTAGTTTCTATTTCAAATACATTCATAGCCAAGTTTAAGGTATATTTGGACTCGATCAGTCAAAAACATTATAATGATATTTTAAAATCTTCACAAGTTTAATGGATGTTTACTTGTTTTTCAATGTTTCCTAATAAAGTATTACTTAAATTGTTGTAAAAACAAATTAGTACTTTAATATTTTATGATTAAATCCAAATCTAGTTCATTGAAAAGAAATATAAATAATACCATTCGTTATTATATTTTATCAATTACAGTAATGATACATAGAAAATATTTATTAATAGTAGTTTGGTACTATTTTAATTTCACACTTAAATTATATAAAATTTAATCAATATATTCTGTTAGTAGTTCACGCATTTGGTCCAAGCCTCAGTTTGGTCGTCGAGATCTGACCACGTGACCAAAAACTGTTCCTGATTATTTTAAGCCGTCAGAGATTCTAATGTGAGGAATTTTCTCAGAATGAGCGTACTTCTTTCTCCCTCTGCACGGGAATTTCTATCCTTTGGAGTTAAAACATCTAAACTCTCCTTTCTCCCTAGAAGGGTTTACTTCTGGCTGGTTTATAACTTCCAGTTGAACCTACACTGAGTACCGCAAAAACGTGATGTCACTTAAATCTGGACAACCCTATAGTATGTCTATAAAATGGCTATTAGGATGTCCAGGAGCGGCACATCACTAGCGCAGATATCGAGATATTGGGTTCAAGGGTAGATCGATAAGTCTAGTCTACCGCGGGGATAACTGTTATATACTGGAGTTGGTGTGGGTCTCTAACTGTTGGAGGTAGTTGCTTGCCTGAACATAACTGCGTGCCACCCCTCTCCGCTTTGACTGGAGAGGCTGGTACAGAGCTGGCCTTCCAAGGGAACATGACTAAGATTAATACCCAAAATCCTTACTGACGGATCTCGTCAGAAGGCGGCCCCTTCCCCCTCCTTAACCATCCAGAATATCCTGTAACTACAGAAGCAGCGCAAAAGTCCTTTAAGGACTAAGTGCAATTTCTAAGATTCTTTTCCTAAGAGAACAAAAACCATTTCTCATTACAAAGTGATTCTCACTGCCTTAAATTAGCCTTGATTACACAAAAGATAGAACACATAAGCCTTTCATGAACATTGTTCACTGTGCTATCTGACCGCTAGACGTAGTGAAATAATTGGTTAGACATTGCGCAGCACTAGTGAAGGACCAGTCCTGGTTCTTAACCTCATTGGGACGACTGGGCTTGGATAAATTAAACTATTCAAATTGTACTACATTTCTAGTAATGTATTAAAAAACTACAAGTTTCAAAAACATTTCACAGTTTCTAAAACTTGATTCATTAAAATCATCAGTGCACAGGAGGTACACTCAGAAAGTAATAGGTAAATAAGCAATGCGAGATTAACACTCAAACTATATATGTGCATTTTGTTTAAGGTGTAAAAATTTTAAAAATATTAGCTTACCTTTGAATTTACACATGGGAAGAATATTCCAAGTGTAAACAGTGACAAAGTCGCACCATAAACAATACTGAGCATACTCACTGTCACCTGTAATATTCAAAGTCCACCGTTAATTTACACATGGGAAGAGTATTCCAAGCGTAAACAGTGACAAATTCGCACCATATGCAATACTGAGCATACTCACTGTCACCTGTAATAGTCAAATTCAACCGTTAATTCACACATGGGAGAATATTCCAAGTGTAAACAGGACAAAGTCGCACCATAAACAATACTGAGCATACTCACTGTCACCTGTAATATTCAAATTCAACCGTTAATTTACACATGGGAAGAATATCCCCAGTGTAAACAGTGACAAAGTAGCACCATATGCAATACTGAGCATACTCACTGTCACCTGTAATAGTCAAATTCAACCGTTAATTCACACATGGGAAGAATATCCCAAGTGTAAACAGTGACAAAGTCGCACCATATGCAATACTGAGCATACTCACTGTCACCTGTAATAGTCAAAGTCAACCGTTAATTTCTCATTGGGGAAGTTTACGCAGAACATTACATACGTTATAATAATGAGTTAACACAGACTAATTACACCATAGTAAATAATTTGACTCTCAACAGTTAGATAGGAAATAAGCCTAATATTTATGTACTCAAGCTTAACAATACCCCAGTATTTCGTTTTTCTCTCGTAATATGAATCGGTCAAGTTATATCCTATTTATTTTGACTATGTTGCGTATATTGTTAAAGTTAAATAAGTGTATATATTAAATAAACAAGATAATTTTTGTCGAATAGTTAAAAATGATATTCTGAACAATTCTGGTAGTTTGATAATCTAGTTACTTCGGGCCAAATTTAATAATGGTTTAAGGTTATCATATATTAGAATAAATTGTCATGTAATTGTAAAACGTTATTAATGATAAACACCATGATTGACACGGAGTTAATAAGTTTTATAATCACATTTAGCGGCAGATGTAAAGAAAAAATTTAGAAGCATCTATAATGAGGTTAACCAGAAAATCTCGCGTCATCTGTAGGTTTGAGGGGTGGAGGGATGAATAGCAGTTGCTATTGATATTTTTAATAGGTATGTAATCAATTTTGTAACTGTCAATTATTGCTAATAATACGATTAACCTTCATCCTAATTCATGTTTACCCTGAATTATTTACTGGTATACTAGTAACCTCCTTGTTCGTCTCGTGCTGAATTACTTGACTAACAAATACATTAAATTACAAAGTCCAAGTTCGGTAAGGATCTCACCTGATAGATGGTCCCTAGTTTCTCAATTACTACAACCAGCGATGAGGAAATTATGCATACGATGACGATAATTGATTTTATAATAGTGAATTGTTTTTCTTCAGAGTGTTTTACTCTGGGATAGAACACTTCCATGAAATCTGTATACAATATTCCTCCCACAGCATTAAGCCAGGCCGACAGTGTACTGAAACATAATTTGAGAGTTGTAATTACAGCTATGAAAATCGAATAGGGTAAACATACACAAGGAGATCACTACAACAGTTTCAGGCTCTATGATTTGTTCATTAATTTTATATTTTACTAACACCAATATTTGTGTAAATTTTAATTGCAGCCATTTTACCAAACAAATTAGTATAATGAGATCGGTTCTCTCCGATGATGGCTAACATCTTCAATGCATTTTGCTCAGAGTATTTTACAAACATAAAAAACGACTAAAATTTTAACTAGGGAGAAATGTTTTAAAAATCACCATTTTAAAAAGGTTTGAATGATTCTGCATACAAATCACTAATACTTTCAATATTCGTTATTTAATAGAGTGCTTCTTTTCCTACTCACCACAAAGTAGCCAAAAAAGAGTTTAATGCAAAGTTATTGTTTTAATAATGCAAAAGTTTTTAAACATATAAAGTTTCACATGAACTAAAATCTTATTTTCGAGACTAAGGGTGAAAAGAAGTATGAGCCAAGTGAGGAAGGATTTGCAATTGCAGCGTACAGACGTGTTCTCTAATTGCGGGATAAAGCCATGTAAGTTTACCTAAGAGCTGCACTCATGACTCCAGACATGAACAGTCCCGCGAGTCCAGGATAGTCTCTACCAACTTCCATCACGTACAGGGGCACCATTTGATTGGCCTTAGCGATAACCTGAGCAACGAAAAATAACATATTAATCTACGAGTATATTCTTTCCGGAGAGCCGCTGCCCCAGAGGATTACAGTACCAATACACAAACACTCACAGCTGACCGCCTTATATCTGAACGCTTTAAGTTATCTACTGGTATCGTGGTGTACAGAAACTAGCTTTTAATGTTTTGAAATGTATTATCCAAAATTAAGAAAATGATCAAAACCTGGTATAACAGTGGTTTTGTTAAAGTAGTGGAATGGTGATTTTTAACATAGCCCTATACATTTACATTCTATCATTACACTTGTATATGTACCCGGAAAGTTTATTAATTTTCTTTGTTTGATATGCTTATAATAAGTTTATAAAATAAATAATATTAAAATAGAATGAAATCAACTGTGCAAAGGACATCGGGAACATAGACACCAGGATTCCGAAATATTATAAGAGCCATTATCCTCTGAACAGAGTGTAAATCAAGCACTGTACCGTGTGCATTGGTATTTTGAAAAAAACCTTAATTTAATTGTAACCACTCAACATATACAAAGAACATTGTATAATAAAGATATTATTTTGGATAGTAGTGTTAGGCAGAATAAGAATATTGTAAATTTTGGATACATGAACTCAGGCTGCGACAATTATCTACTAAGGCTGAAGTGGTAGTTAGTTGCCAATCTAGAATTTTTTTTATTATTTTAAAAAAAAAGGAGAGGCCGATCTCCTTTTAAGCCTTAATCTGTCCGTCCTCATGTGCCACTGGCCTTTGCGAGGATCTTATCAAACAGAATAAGGGGGAGAGTCGATACAGTACGAGGTTGATGGTACTGATAAAATGTGCAACGGTCAAAGACAGGATTTGAACCCGCGTTATCTCTAACTCGGACCCAAAGTCCAACGACTTAGACCGCTCGGCCATCGGCACTCCCAGAATATTCAACAAGTCTACAGGGCCAGTTTATATCTCATTTTAGGTCTTATGTTTGCCTATGTAAGAATCGTTTACAAATGGCTTGATCTATCAAAGCAGCCATGCCGGTTTTTACCTTATTTTGACTACATCATGTACTGTTGCAGTTAAAAAGATATGTGCGTGGTTTTCAGCATTTTTAATATTTTAAATTGTCAATGACTATGGATATAAAAACTACCTAATTTATTAAAATTTAATGTTCTATTTAAGATTTCACAAATTAAAGTTTTATTAAAATCAGTTATTTCTATTTATTTAAAATTGAATCAAATTAAATAGTTAGTATGGATTCAAAAATAAACTCTATGTTCTAAATAGCTACATGAGCCGTACGTACTGAACCTGGCAAGAGTGAATCTCAAATTACCTGTTGAAATTTGGTGCAGTAATGTATAATAATCTTTTAAATAATTTTTTAACTCTTGGTTAATTATTACGTTTAAGCAAGCAACCATTAAGTACTGATTCATCTAAATATAATAAATGTTGGAACGTTGAAGTGTTATTTTTTTCTTTTCGGTTATATAATTGTTTAGCAACATTATTTATTACATTTTCAAATATTATAATAATAATTTAATATTTTATTACATTGCTTATAATATTATTTTCTTGGTCGGAATATAAAATAAACTCTTTGTTTTTGAAGTTTGTTTTTTACGATGGAAGGATTGTGAAGGAAACAGAATTTTTCCAGATATTTGCCATAGTTCAGTTATACAAAAAATCAGTAACACTACGTTTGGAAATCTGATCTCTTCTTAAAAACGTAGTGTATCACTGAACGATAGCAAATGTCAGGAAAATCCTGTTCCTTCATTAAGTAAACTGTTCAAATTTTTTTAAATATAAAAGTTGTGTAATATATATATATATATATATGTATAAAATTTAAGTAGAACATGAATGATCACTGCACCAATAAAAGTACTTGTCTGTACAATTCAGAAAATGTACAAATGTTGCAATTTGTATTCTGTATTTCCAAACTTATTCGATATCTCACTATTTTCAATCAGTTTCATAATTAGTTAGTTACTTGCAACAAATACTGACTTATTAATATGCATCTATTTACTGACAGTCTGTAATTTTACTTTGTAAATTACATACATATTCAAAGCACACTACCAGAAGTACCGACATAATTAAATTTGTGATTAATTATCTCAAATACACCAAAGAAAACCATAAACTTGGTGCGCTTACACCAATAGTGTACTCATTCAACTTACACCTGCGGCGACAGGATCACAGTGATGGTATCTCGCGTACAGAACGACTCCAAGGAAATAGCAAAAGGTGTTTATCACTATAAACCCAATGCCGCTGTAGAACAGAACCCTGAAACACAAGTACTATTAATATTTAAGTAGTTTTGTAATAACTCTTGTAATACTCACTGTTTGAGTAAATTACAATAGTGCCAAGCGCATATCATTCAGTAGTTTTATAACTACCTACGTAACTCCTTGCTTAAAGTTTGTTTTTGACAAATGGAAGGTTTATTAGGATAACGATATTTCGGATATTTGCCATCGTTATATGCTACAAAAGGTATAACACAACGTTTTGAGGATTGGAATCTATCCTCTTCGTTAGGTGGGGGAATTATTAGTACATATAATAATAAACAACAGAAAGAAGAAAAGAAGAGAAAGAAAAGTGTTTTGGGTATTCCTAAATCTTGGGGTTTTGATTTTCATTCCTTCTGTTCTTTAGTTTTGTATGTACTAATACCTCTCCTCCTGACGAATAGGATAGGTTCCAATCCTCGAAACGTTGTGTTATACCTCTTGTAACATATAACAATGACATTGTCCAAAATCCTGTTATCTTACCAACATAAATAAAATCGTTTAGTGTGAATGTAGGCTTTACAATAACGTAGGATGTTTTTGTAAGGTACATAAAAATCTACAATTAATAAGTAAGCTTAACAGTCAACCAACGACCAATTATAATTAATGTGGCTTACTTATCTCAGAATGTCACCTTTTCTACAATTTCAAGCTATGTTTTGTCATGATTTTTTTTCATGATTATTTCTTAGGCTTCTGTTGTGTTATTATAATTTTCCCGTGAAGATTATACAAATAAATTGCTCTCATGCTTGAGAAACATTATTTTCTACTATGATCAACACTGCAATCTCTCGAGTGCACAAACGCGTACTACATGTATCTTACGGAGTGAGAAACACATGGATATTCAGAATCTCTGAGAACCCATCCTTTTGAATAAGACAAATAGCAAATCCATAAATAGCTCTTACGTGCATGTTCTGAACCCTGACCACTCGTTCTATACCAAGTAAAAAGACCCTTAATATGATCTCTGATTTCCCTTCCTTATGAGTAACCCTCACCTTGATTCAAATAAAACAGAGCATAAGGAAACACATCAATATTGCACAAAGTGTTCCCCCAGCCAATCATACTTTAAGAAAAAAGTATAGGTTTTAACATATATACATAAGGTCTTTAAAAACCGCTAAATAACAAAGATTACCTTTTTTCACGTCTTTACCCGCTTTTTGACCACCCATAAAATACGTTTTAATACCACTCCTCACAAACACCCAGTAGGTAGTGCTACCTGCCAGACATGCACTCCAAAGCCTAAGACCGTCATTAGTTGCATTATTCCAAACAGATCATATATTTAAGTAGCAGTGGATACACGCTGGTTATTCCAAACTTCTTATTGTTATTGCATTTTACAATTTTAAGTAAAACTACTATTGGTTGGTAATTTCCCATAACATGACCTTTACCTACATTTGAACTTCTATTTGTTTAACATTGTTCTCCTATATTTCAATTTCTACACATTATTTAAGTATTTTACTGTATCACCTTGTGTAATACATATTTGTAAACATTCGCCACAAAATAAACTGGTCTTGCATTGCTTGGCACGAACCAATATAGTCCTATTTTTATTTAAGGGCTAACATCAAAGGTTCAAACTGAAGACCTTGTAATCCACAGACTGACTTCAAGAATAGGTTTGTCGAGTGTGATTGGTGGAGAGGGAAATCCCTGCGTACTCATTGATTTGCACACCAGTATCAATCGTAAACTCCTAGTAACGTTTATGGTCACTTTCATAAGTATCATCTGTTTCCTTGCTGTGAATAGCCATCTTTATAGAAAAAGATGCTAAACTAAATCACACCCCAAAGGTAGCACCCTCTATTAAAGTGAATGGTGAAGAAAACTTACCACTTGGCGTGTCTGTACGTGGGAACGGAGAGGAACTTCTGGAAGGACCCGGGGTTGGCTACAAGTGCAGTCATATAGTTACACGTGTAGCCGATTATTACAGTCCACACAGTGTTACGTGCAGTAGGATCTGGGTCAAAGCTGAAATGTTCGTAAAGTCCATGTGTTATTGATTAGCTCACTCACTTGAGCTAATCACACTGAATATACATCTATTGAATAGTCAATATGACATTGAACAAACAGAGAGTCTGGTACAGTTGAAGGTAATATAACTCAAAATAAGAATAAAAGCATTACTTATAGTTAAAAGGGAAAACATATAACAAAGGGAAAATCTCTTGAACTTCTCTAATTGATTATGAAAGAAGATTACATAATCAATTATGGGATCGTAATGTGATCCCATGTTGGGTCAAAAGCAGATAATATTGCCTGATTATCACTTAAGATAATCAATCAGTACACTAAAGCAAAATCGGCTGCTAAGGACAGCCTATTATAAATCCAATTTGTGTTTCGTCTGAGACAAAAATTACGAAAAGTAAATTATGGCCTTCTTCCTGTTTCACATATGGAAGAGCATGGCATTGAAGAACTTACAGGAATACTATTGCCCAGCTAACACAGATTTGTTAAAAATGTGTGTAACATTATTGTTGGCAGTAGAAGGTTCATAGTCATCTTCTAGAATTCAAGAATATGGCGAACAATATTCATAAGAATACCTATTTAGAGAACTATTTTAGTTTAAGTTTTTTTCCCTTTAGAGCCCCTTTTTAGTCAATCTTGCTTAATCATAAATACTGTATATTGGCTGGGCGTCTGTGAAGCTCATCACTCGGAAGGCAGGAAAAATTTCACTTCTTGTCTCTAAGCATGATATCTCAAAAACCGAAACGATGTACAGTCTTGAAATTGACGAAGCTTCATTTCTACATAGATAAGGTTGCCTTTAATGATGGTTTGAATCCATTTATAGGATTTCGCTGAGCTTTGGTGAAGCCTTATTTTACTTGGGGTATTATTTGGATACTTTAATATTGAAGTATAGGCTTGATATTTGAATGAAACGTTGTTTCCATATAGGCAAGATCGAATTCTATGTTGGTACACATTCCTTCATTGGATTTTATTGAACTTCACTGAAGCGAAATCTACCACTGAAGGAGATGGCTTTAAGTTCGGATGAAACTTCATTTCTGCATTTCAAAATTCCAGAAACGATCGATGTTCTTTCACTAAATATCTTGCATCTGACAAGGATACCGTGATGGTTACAGCTATTTTCTTTTAACAGTGGCACAAGTTAATATGAAATTGAGTGTCATGAGTTTTAGGTTATTCTCATAAGTACTATTATAGAGTATTGTTTTCAACTTCCTTCATGTAAGATACTCATGTTCTTTATATCAAAAATATATCAAAACAATCCTTAATGTAGGGGCTGTAAGTGTTTTAAATCGATTGAATGTTGTTTAACAGTATATTAAATTGTCTGGTACAATCCAGTTATTTAAAACTCTTGTAAACAATATAAGGTAAATACTTTAAGATAAAATAAGTGTGTTAGTCTATATGTCACTACTTACTTGAATAGCTCTAGCCTTGTTCCTTGTTCGTTTATTCTTAGAACCTCTCGTGGGCCGCCGAGTTTCCAACACCCCACCACAACAATAAATATCGTTCCAAAAAGTGTGAACACGTTCTGTATGGTGTCGGTCCACATTACTGCTCTCAGACCTCCCTATCAACATGAATGTGTCAAACCAATAGATTAATTTGGCCAAACTTCAACATGACATAGGAAATTTTCCTGGACTAATGATAATAGCTTCTTATTACAAACTATAATAGGTTTTGGCATATTTTGATATATACTTGTTTAAAACTATTACATTAAAATCTTTTTTAGATGCCGTGCAGTTAAATATTATATGAAACCTAGTATGCCAACATTGTTTTTCGTACTCACCTAAAATGCAAATATCCTCTCTAGAACAATATAGGAAGTAATAGATTTGTTGTAGCTGTAATTTTAAAAATTATACCAAATTGAATATTCACCAATGGCTCTTAGACTTAATTGTTGATATTCGTTGATATAACTACTTTTTAATCGCTCGCTTGTTGATTTATTATTTTCTAAATTTGAATCATCACCACGTTGTGAAACCTTACTAGATAAAAAAATACTTGTAAACAGATAAATTGTAAAATTTTAAACGTCTATTTACTTGTATATGGTATTAAACCTCTAAAAGATGTTTGTTGTCGTAAAATAAAAAAAAAACTAGTAAACTTTCCAGCTAGGATGGAAGGTCTAAAAAGTAACTTTTTCGTCCCCAACTGGTACCGTGGCGTACATAAACTACCCTTTAGATATTTTAATATACTGAAATTATTTTAAAAAATTTGTTATTTCTATAAAAAATCATATAAACACGTTGGTTTTAAAGGGGTAACATACAAATATATATGATATACTAAAAAGAGGTTCGTTAGGAGGAAAAATACTGTAGTGAAAACGTGTAAATATTAAAAAAGAAGAAAGCTGGATTACAGAGGGTTACATTATTACGAAATGGGGTCTGTGTAGAGTCAAAATAAACGGAATTACTGTGTAACTTACGGTAATGAAGTCTTAACCCTCACATCACACAGTAAAGCACGGATTTGTTCTACGAGTCTGCCTCGGGATGACAAAACACTGTCTATGTAGTAAGTTTTACCACACCAGTACGTCATGGTAAACGAACGCAGTATAAAAACGAGATATTGAAACTAGGGAGCCCTCCCATCAACATAAGTAAACGAGTCTTCCACCAAACGAGTAAACACAATAAAAAGGGGGTTTAAAAGGGGGCACGAAAATGTTTAAGCAATCGTGAACCGCGGTGGAAACGAGGGGTGAAACACTCACGTCGATAAAGAGATACTAACTATCACAGTTAGTAACTAACTAATCTAACTGACTAACTAATCTAACTAACTATCTTATCTTCATTGTTTAATTTCTAGTGCAAGGCATTGTAATATCTTAGACTAGATGTAGGCTAAAAAGGTTGGAACTAAGTTTCCAACCTGCATAGGTCAGTTGCATAATTAAACGGGGCAACAAGACAACCTCAACTGTAATGTGGGTAATATATTATATCTGATTCATCCCAATCAGAAGTGTTCATATATGCGCAAAACCTGAAATAAGAACAGCAGTTTTACTTAACCTCTGATTTTCTTCCCAATTAACACAAATAATATGAAAATTTCTTGTATATGTCGACTTCCATTTGGAAAATATCATAGGGCTCTATTACATTACATCATAAGTGGTTTCACTAAAAAACTGTGGATTTAATTTTTTTTTTTTAATTGCGTGCAAAGCTGTGGGTTATTGTTAGTAAATAAATAATGCAGCCTTTGCATAATGGAAACCCAATAATGGTCATAAACACTATTTATGACAAATCACTTATAATTTTCTTAATTATGTTTCATTGTTATAAACTATACTTACAAAGGTGGTATACAGTAGACAACATATGCTAGTAACCCATGTGCAGACATGGATAGACCTGTAACTGTAACAAAGATGGACATTTCAGCAGTTTCATCTGTTTTCCCTAAAACTTTTACATATAAATTGTCACATCTAAATTTAAGTAGTGTAACGATATAGTTCAGTAAGTTTAAATGAATTTATAAGTTATGTGCTGTACGCCTTATATCATACAAATATTTTTAAATTTATAAAAATCCATCTATTTTGTTAAGCTTTGAAGTTATAGCCGTATTATGAAATGGTTCGGCTCACTTAAAAGTGCATTTACCTTGATTAAACGCAATAGCTGGAACAAATAACACAACAGGCATATACACCACCTGTAAAAAGAAAACCATGTTGTAATTTACAACATACTGAAATGACTGAATCTACACAACTGCACAATAGGGTTAGGCACAACCACAAGCACAAGAGAAATGAAGACATAAATAAGAGTGTAAAACATTCAATGCTCTTTTGGGCGTCTAATAAAAGTACTTCTACTGTGCATTACAGAACCGAGTTTAACTCTCTCCAATCATACAGCGTTAGAAATCTCAATGTTACTTTTCGTTCAGAAAACACCAAAAGACTTTATTAAATAGGTTTTTGGGATCTAAAATATATCGTAGAGTAGTTAAAAAAACAGAGCATTTGAACTGATGGAACATCAGAAACGCTGCGTGAGACCGACATTACATCTTTCCAAGTTATTTTATTTTAAACTAAATGCCTTTTTCGAGCAAAAATATTGAATTTTGATTTTTGTTAACCTTTTAAAATAAAAATAACTGGTCATCACTGTTTGATCAATATAGTTTTGTTTTCCCATAATTTTGAAAATCATGAAAGATATTCGACAAATCCTCAGTAGTTTCCTACCAGTCCACCAGACTACATAAATAATAACCATCGTTAAGGTAGATTATTAATTAACATGCTATAACATGCTATGCGTTGTTTTATGAGCATTGTTGTTTTTTATCTCTTTTATTACACGACCGCATTTTATATAAAGTTAGCTTAGGTTGGTTTTGGTATTGTATATATATATATATATATATATATATATATATATATATATACACATACACATATATATATATATATATATATACATACATATTATATATTATATATTTACTTAAAATGATACAGTAGTGTTGTAAACAAATGTATTTACTGAAAATTTTTGCTATAAACCAAGAGTAACAATAATTCAACTTAAAACATTCAAATGATAACGCAAGATATAATCCAGTTTTTACTTCAGGTTTCCTTTCAGGCTAAAAGGCTTTATTGTAATTTTATTATTTGCTGATACTAATCGGTACACTGATAATATTTCCACCAAAGAAATAACATAAAAACTCCGCAATAATCATGCAAATAAAAATCAATCGAGTTTCTGCTCTTCTCATACTCTTTACAATTGCGTTTTTTCAGAGCGTCAACCACAAAGATTCTTTTCGCTATTCCATTAAACATTTGCAATTAGAAGTTCAAGTAATACAATATAGGTACAATTTGTATTCGTGTAGAACATTTTTTATAAATGCAGTCATACAGGAGAAACGACCCATATTTTGACCGCAATCTAAGCTAAATCACAACTAAATCGAATTTTGTAGGATCTAAGCGTACATAGTTGATACCATTGTCTTAACTGGTCGAAAAAAGTTTTTTCATCTTTTACCATTTATGCACATTATTTATATGACATAATAGTTCACATTTTGTTATTTGTTTTTTTATAAATAAAACACTTAGAGAGTAGTCATGATGCCGATCGCGTAACCATGCAATCTAAAATTTTCTTTTAAATCGTCAAATGTTTTGAATATTAACTGTTTAAATATTTTCAGCTCTTTCTCCTAATTCAGAGTATTAAGTAATGAATAAGTGTCATTCCATTTATAACTCTGTATTCGCAACAAAATAACAAATCATATATCTGTTTTAATTATATTGATAAATTAGTGCCAACTCACCAGTATGCAGGTATACAATAGTGTGCCTAGAATCCTGACCCTGGTATTGAACCTCAGCTCCAAATACTGAAAATTTGAAAAGAAAAACATTAATAAACAAATATTTGTACGGAAAACATACACATAATAAACTATCTTTCCTCATATATAAAGTAATAACGATTCAGCTATAAATAATTCTGAATATAAAAGCATATTTATTATAATACAAGGATATTTAGTATTATATCCTTATAAATTATTCTCTACATTAAAAGAAGGAGGAATATATTTTATTGTTATTATTTATAATCTCTCCCAAAATCTAGTCCATGCTAAATTTTTATTCGCACATTTTGCAGAAAATAACAACGTCATCCTGCTCTCCAATTTAAACTTTTTACACTGCTACTTTTTCTTTCTGTGGAACAAGTATATTTAAGTACCTTAACAGAAAAAGCACAAACATGCCAGAAAAGGGTCCGCTTAGTGTATTACAGTGAACAGTGAGTTTGGTAATATTAAAGACAATAATTAAACCTTAATTGCTACTCCATTTAGCAGTTTATCCATGGCATAAATAGCACTATAGCTCTCTAAAAATTCAGCCAATTCTAACAATACTTTACTGAACGAGGTGGACACATAAAAATATAAACGCTTTTTGACTGTTCTACTAGGTGCTGACATACAAAAATATTATGGGGATGTTTAGTAATCAGACCATAAAAATGATTCAAGATGAAATTTACATTGTTATATTGCGTGAGTGATGATCAGGGTCAAGTGTTTACAGAGATGTTTTATATGTATACAAAGTTAATTTCCCTACTTAATATTTTGTCCAAAAAAATTTAACTTGCTTAAATTAAATTAAGTTTAGAAAGTAATTGTTTTAAAAACGGTCATTGGACAAATTGCAAGCGTTATGAGATTACAGTCCGTAATACCGATATTGGGCTGATAAAATTTCTTCTCCTTAAGATGTAAATTCAGTAACAAAATGTCTGGAGAGACTAATAAGGCACGAAGCAAAGCTATTGTACGTCTTCTAACTATGTAAAGTTTTACTAATACTGATTCGTTTAGCGTTAATTTTACTATTAAAAATCAATTCCAAACAGTTTAAGAAAAGTATAAATGAAAAGCATATAGTATTTTACCTGAAAAATTGAGTCAAGTTGAAGATTTAAATATACGGGAAGATAGAAAATACCTCCTATTGCCAGCGCTACTATAGACGCCAAGTGCCCGATGAACACTTGAGTCCCATGCAAGTACACCTCAACAGGAATGCCCAGCAGAGCGATTCCTGAAATATAGCTGCAAAAACACAATTCACAGCAAGTTTATTACCTTTGAAATTTTCACTTAAGCATTATTATTAAATAAAATTCATAAGTAAGTACATTGAAAATTATGCAACTGATAAAAAATCACTGATATTACATTAAGTGTAAATGTATTTATTCAGGCATAGATAAAAGAAAGTTTAGTCTCTTTCATCATTTTAGGAAACATTTTTTCGTTCACTAAGACGATCAGCTGATAACCCCTTTATTAATTTACTTAAACAAAAAACAACCACAAGTCATGACTACCGGACATACAGGATGTTTAATGCGGATAAGTGTGGAAAATGAACACCATATTCTGCTAAGATCTCTGCAATATATACACCATGAAGAGGGATAGTGGACACTGTCTAGTTAATGCAGTATTATAGAAATGGGAGCTAGTTCAGTTTCACCAAACAGGGCTAATGGATGTGACTGATAAAGGTTCAACACTAAGGGACCCTCAACCACTTTAACAATCTCTCTGTACAATAACCAAGGTAGAAGTACACCACACCACCTGTCATGTAATTGCTTCGCAAAGATTGCATGCAAAATTGAATAGTTAATTTCATTTTAGAGATGTCCTGTGGACAGATAGTTAAGAAGGCAATCGTAAAAAAATAATTTAACCCGAAAATGACGCATTATAGAACCTCCAATCTTGTAGAAATGAGGTTTTCATGCAGAATGTATAAAATTTTTTTGAGATGTCTTAAAATACATTCAGTTTTTAATTCATTAAGTTGGTTTCATATCAATGTTTAAATAACAAGTCTACACACCATGCAACTGTAAAATGATCTTTCATTTGTTGGGATAGTCAGGCTACATGTGTTAATATCATACATTTTTTAATATCTTACGGGTGTATTGACCTTGTTTGTCATCATGGTAACCCATAAAACCTATGTGAAAGTATTAGCTAACACATAGCCAAATATAATGGTATGACATGCACCACCATCGAACTCATTGTTCCTCATAAGGAAATGATTGAGCTTCATGCACAATTTCAAGTCTATAGGTCAGTTCGTATTCGAGATATCGTGCTATCCGCGGACAGGAAGAAATTAAATTTTTCCAGCTTCACTAAAGCTCAGCCTATAAGACCTGTCGATCATACAGCCAACTAACACTAAATGTTTAGTTATCCTTTCACCCTAATATGCCGATATTATTGGTAAGTAATGTGCTGCATTTAGACATTTATTGTATCGTCTAAGTGTCAGTGACAACGTCGAGTTGTACCAACGTAGATTCTCTGACAGATACCGACAAGTGAGACTCTTCGCAGATTGAATATAGATATTTTCGTAAAAATAAGTATTTACTCTTAAAGAATAATTTTTATTTTATTAAATTATCATCGTTAATTCTCGATTTTTCAAGCTATAATTGCTTTTATTAAAGTAATAAACTATGCTTTCAATATTATATTTTTGTAATGGAAAACAAAGAGTTACACGTAACATATATTTATGAATATAGATTTAAAAAATTTATATTCAAATGATTTGTCAGTGGCAGTAAGTTACAATAAAACTCTAATTGACATTTAAAACGCCAAAACTATGAGTTAATGTCTTTTATTAAGATGTAATTTTTAAACTTAGTTTTAGGTCATGTTGAAGAAGAAAGTAATCCATGTAAAATCATTATTAATACGTGTTATAGATTGACGTCAAATACATATAAGGAATATTTTAATTATGCATATATCTTGTTCTGTCCTGCGACATAACTAGAAAAAACAGTGATGTTTTTGATTAACTGTTTCATTTACAAAATAGTTAATTAAAATTATTAAATGACAACGGGTATTTTGTGTGTTTTGCCAACAATTCAAAGAGGCTAGACTAATAAGATTAAGTTTTACTTGTTTCTGTTTCGTTAACATTTTTGATACTATAGCATATATTAACAACTGTGTATTACGTACAGATGAAAACTTCACGTATCCTAGTTTACAGAACCGTTTCGATTGTTAGAAAGAACATATTATTCGTGACAATATTTTTATGTTAAGAACGGTAAATATTTTTATAGAAGTACAACTGTTGGGCATGCAGATGGCAATGACTATACGAATGTATAAATTGGCGATTTTACTAACTAATTATATATTGCGAAATAAAAGTGTTATACAACAGTACTTAGTAGGTTTTTCGTATAGCTTTTGTTATATTGTATTGATTTCAGATTATTACATTTGATGGAGGGTAATAAATAAGAGTTTTACTTAAACATAATAAATGAAATAATATAGCTAAGGGTTTTTACAAGGGCAACGACGTTTCTGTCCCAGCATTGGGTGTGCCTGATGGTGGCTGGATTGCAGAACGTCTCATATTACGAACCTGGCTACATAGGACATAGATGCGGGGAGCACTCCCATAGTCTTCCCGCCCAGCATGTAATCCTTGAAGGTCTTCTGCTTGTTGAAGAAGGTGTAGTAGACGCCAACTAGGACAGAGAGCAGTAGCATGATCGCCACCACTAAATATTCTACCCAGGAGAACATAATATGTAGTTCTGCTTCCATTTTCCTGTACCTGCTCAACAGTTGAATCAGATGTGTTTAGCAGATCTCTGGAATAGTATCTACACCACAAATAATAGTATATGGAATAGCATCTACTCCACAAGTAATAGTATAGCATCATTTTATGGCTTGATTCCTTAGGATTTCTATTGTTACGTTATTATTGTATTATATTATGAACTTTACATTATTGTACACATTGTAATATATAAGGCTTTTTGTATACGTACAAAAACTATACGTCTGGGAAATTATATTTCTAGCATCAAACTATAATATCTAGGGCTACATGAATGAGATAAATTCTAATGTAGTATATGAGACGTTTTTGGGATAAATTATTTTCCCAATTCTTATATGTAGGTAAATCACGAAAGAAAACAAAAGAGGACAAGCAAAATTAGCGTTTTATAGAAATCTAACACAGCAAGAAGGCCGAGACATAAGGGACTATTTACCTTGACACTCAGGAAAGTAACATAAAGAACTCTGTTCCCAAACCTTCAAATTTAGTACTTCAGAGAGAAATTCTAAATTAAAAAAAATTATTTTGAGGGAATATATTTTATTATAAACTAAATTATTAAATTATTTTATTATATGCTAAATTAATGCTCTTTTGTTTAAACCCATTCACCAAGTATATTTCAGATTCCAATTTTGCATGAGTTGCAACGAATTTTATAAATTTAGATTTGGAAGGTTTCATACGATCATAAGTTATAAAATGGCATATTACAATATTCATACATTGCATAATACATTATCTAATAAATAAGACATTAAAATAAGAAACGTATGATCACCTTACGAAATCTAGCACCGCTCATCAAACATTTACTGTTACTTGATTTCTCTTCTGATTTCTCCAAAATTCCACCATAAACATTAGAACTGCTTGTGTAGCTTGGTTATATCTAACCGCCCCAAGAAGTTTTTTATATATTGGAACTCCATTAAGTAACGCAAACTTTCTAATTTGCTGGGGCAGAACGGAGTCTTAAATCGTATGGATAATTTTGACAGCAACAATTTTTAACCTCAAGGATACTTTTCTACCGATGAGAGATTATCGCCCAAGGGAAATGTTTCATTAAGATACCACTATTGATCGAGACCATGCACTTCTTAGATAAGAGAGATCCGCTCTCTTTAGCTCTGAAACCTGTTTCTCAGTGAGGCTTAGTACAATATGGATTATAGGGATTATTACCGATTGTTATCGTCCTTTCAGCTTTCTATTAATATCCTTCCGTTTTAAAAAGTATTCGAAACAATGTAATCTATAAGACGTGTCCACTACTAACAATGCTTTACCTTAAACTAACACACACACACCATCTCCCTAAAGTACTACCACTTATTAGCGCTATCAAAGGCCTTATGTAACTTACTTAATCAAAAGTACTAGGTCTGTAGGTCAGTACGTTGTATCTTTACTCCTTAGTATCTTGAAACTATGTTATTCCCCTTAATGGACTAAGACCTCACATCAATCGCGAAGGGTGAGTAGTGTGGCGGTTCTGTGCCACAATTCAAACTGTATCATAGAAACCCCCAGATACCGTGTAGAACGCATTATCATGGCTTATGACATGACAATCACGAGTTTGATTTGTATCAAAGAGTCGGCATTCTTTGACACATGGAAACTGGCTCTATAATGTGACAATGCCGTCTTTATATTTTAGTGCGTATTTATTTTAAGAAAATAAGTAGATTCGAAATAACTGATATTTCCAATCCCTTAATTCAAGGGATGTGGGCTCATCTGTGCGGTAGGTAGTTTGAATTTCCCGCCTAGCCACCATGTCGATACGTAATCGGCACTCGATCAGAGACCTGCTCCAAAGGGCTGGGGCTTCTACTATTAGTACCTAAAACCAATATTAATTGTACAAGTAAATCTGTCCAAACCATGATTTTTAGTTGTGTTCTAAGTTAGTTGAAATGCTGCATTGCTCAATGTATTGCAAAACTTTTCTGTTCAATAATTCTTTCTGTGTGAAACAACAAGGTACTGTATTCAAAGGAACTAATTGATGACACGATTAAAGGTAAATATATTATGGACAGTTTATAATAAAATATATTACTATTTAGTACTGGTATAATAAAACAATTATTTGTTAAATTTCATTTCATTACTTCATAAAAATCACAATTTAACAATTAATGGTTATTTTAAATTATTTTAAATTCTCAAGAAATTGTCGGTACTTATACCTTTGTAAAAGACTAAAGAAAAGATCGTATAACGGTAGCTTATATTAGCTTACCTTCTCAAGTGTCCGCATTGTATCTTTCGCCACGAGCATGAGCGTTAACGACTTCAACCACTTTTTAAACCGACGACATACATATAACCAAAGAAATATAATCAGAGCTATCAGAACGCGCGCTTTCCTTACTAATATACAACCACTTTATGGAGTGGTAATATTATATAGAGAGCACTGTAAAACGTAAACTTATCTCGAATACGTTAATTCATGTCAAGGCTATCTGATGGACTATATTAGTGAGAAATTTGCATTCGTTTACTTCGAGAATGGAAGAAAATAATTATTTGGCAAAGTTTAATTTTCTATTGTACAATAGAAAATTTGTACAATTATCACAAAGTCTATCTATAACATAAAGGTAAACATGCACGGCATAATGTGAGCTATTAGGATATAATACTTATTATGTAATTGCTTTTACGTTTATCCTAATAATATTATAAATTCTAAAGTGGCCTTGTTTGTTTGTTTTGCTTTCATGCGTAAACTATTCATCCGATAGTACTGAAATTTTACATGGACATTTTTACGATGGATAATTTCTTATTTCGAAAATCCTTATTGGCAACGCCCCACGAGTTTCTAAAGCATGAAAAATCCCATCTTGGTCACATGATTTGTGTAATATGAAAGAGTTTGTTAATCATTCTGCGTAAACATTGCATTATGACGGCACGACTATAAGTTGAAAATGAGCTCGATATATTACCAATAATTCCATATAAAAAATATCATAGGACACTTTCGTATTACAAATGATTTCACTAAGAAAGCTATGAACTTATCTACTCGTACATCTACCAGTAATCTCAATTACTAAACACACAGCATTCAATAGTTTCAAAAAAACTTTAGTAGTCTATCTTTAATCTCTTTCTGTATGTTTCCATTCTGTTAGTAAACGCATGTCTGATAAAACCAAAAGGATCTATCAATATCGGGCCTGAATAAAAACAACCAAGCAATAGACTTCAGAAATACAATCAAAAGCACGCTGTTTTTTTTATTTTATTTTTACTAGTATTTTGTAGTGTTTAAATCCTCTTTAGGGATATCTTACTGTACAATCGCAATGTTACCTCCAAGTACAGACAATTTCAGGATAGTGAATGAAAAAAGTGTTTAGTTTTATTTAAATGTTTGGGGTTGAATATACACAATTTATAGGCGTAAATATTAAGTTCATATCTTTATTGTAATTAAAAATGACTGGTGATGCTTTTGTTGCTTTCTTAAACTGTGTTGCTGGGCTGGTTGGGGGGAGCGATTATTAGCCTGAATACGGATTTACCCTATTCTAATATTATATTCTAATTACAATGAAAGGAAAGTTAAAATGATTACTAAGTCTACAGTAAGATTCTGATTGTTTTAATCACATTATCAAAGCACCGTTGTCAAAATATATTTAAACATATTTTTCGTCCAATTCTACGGGTTAGATTTTTAGCTGTGCAGTAGATCATTAACAATGTATTTTACAGTATTTAAACCAAGCATTCATTGTATGAAGTCTCGGCTGTAAGATTTGAATTAATTTGTAACCAATTTAATTTAATTTATTATATAATATATTATTCACAACGCTTTCCTTTATTCCTCTACATTTCACAGTATGTTTATGTAGATATTTATAAGATGAAGTTTTTAATCTTTTTATGAGAAATACAAACAATTATTCATAGAAGTGCAAGAACTTAAACGTTGCTAATATATTTTAAACAATACAAATTAAGATTATTTTACAAGAAGACAAAATATTAGATATGGCAATACAATTTTTAATAGTACAATTATTTTAAATTATAATGATTTTAAAAACATTCCTGGAGGAAGAATGGATAAATATTGAATTAAAAGATTTAAGTGTGATTATAGATTTTTTAAATTAGTTTTAAACATGTTTCTATTAGTTATTAATGTGTTTAAACAGTTCTGTATGATGTATGCTTACAAATATTATTGTTTCAAATTCTTCTTTGTAACTATAACTTTTTTGTTCATAACTTCAATTTTTACATTTTACACAACAAATATATATTTTTTTTTTGTTTTTTAACTAATTGTTCAAATTTTTCTATATTTCAATACTATACCATATTTTTAAACATTGCCTTAATTCTCTAAGGGTTTCTAAGTGAAAATTGTCATAATTTAAATTTGATCGTTTAATTAATTCCCAATCTTTCATATTATATAAATCATTATTATTCATTCCCTTCTTTTCTAGATAATGGTTATTGTTGCAATAGCGGTCACAATGATTTGGGCATATATATATATATATATATATATATATATATATATATATATATATATTATATATATATATATATATATTATTATTATATATATATATTATTATATATATATATATTATTATTATTATTGTAATAATCTCAAAACAGATTTTATAATTCGCACAAGATATTTTCAACTAGCACGAAACAGATTTCATATAAACAGAAGTTATTTTTATCGTTATAAATTGTAATATGCAAGAGTGATTTTAAACCTTTCAAAAGAAACAGAAGAGATTTTATTCATAACTTTTCTTAACTTAAATGTTGTATTTACTTATTATATAGTTGTATTTTACTCGAATCTAAAAATTTTTTAATTTACCTATTTTTTAGAAAGTTTTCATGAAACATCATAGTTAAAATTTCAAGACTGTAAGAAGTAAAATGATTTTAAAAAAGAATAGAATTATAGAATTTTAAGTTCAGATAAAAAAGAGGATAAAATTAGGTATTACAGTTATAAGATTTTAAAGTTCATTTGGCTAATACATGTTTAAGCATTTTATATGGTAAGAATATGAATGAAATGTTTAAGAAAGTTGATTTAAATTTAATTGATATTGTAAAAAGAATTATATATAAGGAAAAAATGAAATTAAAATGCTCTTTTGTTTATACTTAAGAAACTGTTGTTTTTGAATAAATAGGAATATATTTATGACAAACTCTTATCGTATTCTTCAATATCGTTTCTGATCACGTCAAAATTGAACTCTGCAATACAAATTCTAACGGTTTTTAACTATCGTGCTGATGGCCATACGAACATCCATTTTACTTAAAAAATTATGTGAAATCTTTAAGCAATTTTTTTTTTTTTTTTTTTTTTTTTTTGAAATGTCTTAAGCTATGATTTACATTTTGAGAGTTTTTATAGTAAAATCGTAAATTTTAATTTCAGATGTTATTTTAAAGGTTAATTTGTCTGTCTCCTTTTAAAACAGTCAGTTTATTATTTGTGAAGGTGTTTACTGTATTTTATATTTAAATTATATTGTACTAGTAAGTTCTCTAGAATCCATATATTTTTATCTACTTATTACTATGGAGTGAGATTTTTAACGCGGGTTGTACTGGTATGTTTTAAACTATAATGTGGCGAAAAACTTTAAACAAGGGACCCCGAAGCGCTGCTCTAGGGAGGCTATTTTCCGAACATCCAACCATCAAGATAAAATATAAAGTTAGTATATTCTGAAATTTGTATATTTTAACGTATGACTAAAATAATCCTTTGAGCGAATCAACGTTAGTTTAAGGTTACATAACCAATAGAATAAATATATTTGAATAAAGTAGTAGTAATGTTGACAGCAGGTAGTCCCACAAACCACCACCATTCACCAGACAACAATATGCTCTTACAAAACATTTATCAATTTATTAATTTTAAATGTGCATATATATATATATATATATATATATATATATATATATATTTGTTTATTTAATGACTTTATTCATAAAAATAGTATCAAAACCATTACTAACCTTTTAACTTAGTGAGCTACTTCCAAATGTTAGTACGAAGTATTTGCACGAACAACGATAAAAATTTAACTGTTTATCGCAAAAACTACCTATTGCAGTTATTTGCATATCAGGTTTTAACTGCCATTTATCTAATTGCTTCATATATTTGTTTCATAATTAATTGAATTGCCTTTCAATTAACTCATTCTTTTTACACCATGTACTAAAATAACATGTAACCCTGTACCATTATTTATTTTGACTGACATATTTATAAATTATACATTTATAATTTATAAATATAACTACGTAATTTATAACTATAAATTATTATAGTTGAAATACATACACGTGTTTTTCAACTATGGGGATATATTTTTTTTTTAATTCGCAAGTTTTACCTATTAAAAAATCATCATAGCTAGACAATCTATGCTATACTGTAGCAGTAATTGATTATTATATTTAAAATAACGTTTCCGTTTGACTTATATCTCCTAAAATAGTCTATGTTAGAGAAATAAAAGTAGGTTAGGAGAAAAATCATTATGCTAGTTTCACTTAGCTAAGTCGTAATTTTTGGATGAAAGCCATAATAACCTAAAGTGAAATAATTTTACACGCCTGATTAATTATTTCTTACATACTATTAAATACGAATAAGCTAAGTTTAAATCATTCATTTCAAACCATATAAAAGATAAACAAAGACTACTTTGTTTACGGTGTGCAATGTGCATGCGTTCAGTGCACAACTTGTTCTTAATGAGGCGAGTTATTAATCACTTTAAACTGGTTTCTTTAATAATCGCTGTTTCTTGTAAACTAGAACAATATGAGAATCCTTGCCGTAGTACTTTTAATTTATGTCTTTACATCAGATATTCCCATCGCAATACTGGGAGCAAATGGTAAGTTGTATTACGTATATAAAGTATTGTAAATATTTAACTCATCAATATGGATAATCAATATTTATAATACGATTTTGGATTAATATTTCACCACTAACACCACAAGAGCGCCATAATAAATACCATTATTTTGAGTTTTAATTATTATATATTGAATATTAATATTCATACTTCTTTAAAATTTAGATTGCGTGCCAAATACATATAATCCACCACGCTTGGGAATGTACGAGACACATATTCTGCATCTCATACAAATTGCAAGTCAATGACCGCAAGTTGTCTTAGCTAGGTATTTATCTCGGAATAGAGATTGTACTTAGATGTGACGTATTGTTGGAACTTACAGTGTACTTATAGAGTAAAGGTTTTTTGCTTATATGAAACGCACTTATATGATTATTCATGTACAAATAAGTGTAACTTGGGACAAAAACCTGTTGAAGATATGTCCCGGAGTATTTAGTTTCCATCTGTCTGTTACAGTCTTTTAAAACGTATTTTCTATTAACATGTCAACTTTACACATAAAGAACGTCTTTTGTGGAAAAGATGATAAAATACAAATAAAAATGTATATACAATCTTTTCCACAAATATTTTTAAGTTTACATGACATGATGAAACCAATGCATTCAAAAATATTATTCTGAGAATTGTTTATTTTGTATTTCTTAATAAATCAATAATTTTAGAGCAAATTAATATTCATTGTAAAATTGCATGAAAAATTTATGCAAGATATGTACATTATGAATAATTTGAAAATAAGCTGAAAATAAAAAATATATATGTTGAATCAACGCATTCTATTGAATTGACGGATGAGATTAAAATAAATGTTTGTTAATTTAAATTGAGTTTGAATGAATTAGTATTTAATATTTCATCCTACGACAGCTCAACGAGTAATAATGTATTCAAAACTAAAACTAATATGAATTACTTGAAACTAGTGAAACTTAATTATCATTTGTGGGCAAAATCATTCGTGGTGAACTCAGAAATGTTGACTGGGGCTTCATCTAACGATGGTTTGACTGTGGCACAGAATCATTTTTGGGCAATGAAGTCACAAGCCGATTATGGTCCTCATATGAGGTTACAATCCATTTGTTGGTCTACAGTAGGAGTTCCGTATGTTTTATGATTTTCATGCTGTGAAAGTGGCCAAGAAGAGAGATTATGCATGGCTTAGTCTCAGAGGTGCAATGATGACGCACCATCTTCTTAGAGAGAAGATAATACATAATAGATAATACCCATAATACATAATAAATAATACCTAATACATAATACTAGTAATGGGATTTAACTCAGAGTGGGTGTTGTTGTTGGTTGTTGGGCCTCTACCTCATACACCCTGGAGCCAACATGAGAATACAAGATTATAGTTAGTTTACTTTCATAAGTACTAAGATTATCATAGTAATAATAATAATATATAATCTTATATAATATATAATCTCGATACTTGGTCATTTTAGGGTATTAGGGGGGGAGATTACAATCCCCTTGACTGCACCAATGACCAATACATAATTTACTTAGATTTAAGAACAGTGTGATGAAGACTCAGTTGATTCCGTTATAAATTTAAGTCTTAAAATAATCATCTTTTCAGAGATCATCTCTGTCGGATACATCCATGTAATTGTAAAACCATCGGTTCCAACCCATAAATAATAGACGAGTTACGTTTAATTTAATTTTAAATGAAATAATTCAATGTTCTTTATGATACAGACTATTTAGTAGTGGAACTAAGTTACTAGCTTTAGCTTTAGCATTTCTAAATTGTTATTGGATTAAAATCATAAAATGTGGCTTAACATTTTTCATTTTATACACAATTCGCACATTGAATTTCAATTAGTTCCTCGATATTTAAATTTCACTTACATCTTACTTAAATATTGACCTAATTACTTTAACGAGTTCACAATACGTAATAGTTCATACCTCATAGCCGATATTTTAATATTTATATATGAATCTAAATCCATACCGTGGTCGGTCAAAAATATCTCCCAATGTCCGTAAAAACCCTAATCACAGACAAACATATATACTTCAGCATTATAAAAGTACTTTGGTATTTAATTGAGTACTTTTATTTGTACATGCCAAATTCCTTGCGCGATCTAGAATCTAGTAACTGACCGATCCGACTCGCCGACAACACTCCAGATCACGTTTACTGATCGACTCCACTGCGGCCTGAGAGACTAATCACTAATCACTTGTCTTGGCTAACTGGGATATCTTGCTTATTGGAATACTCACAAAATTCTCATTTTTAATGCTTCAGCGGAGGTCACAGAGTAGTTTTGTATCTTAGAAGTGTTCTTTCAAAGTGTCAGTAGGGAGCTTATTCATTTGAAAGCCAATTTTACATTTTCGGGCCACGTAAATGGATTTTCATTGATATTGGATTGTTGACGCATGATTCTTTGTTCAAAGTTAAGTTATTGACGAAGGAAGATTTGCAAGGATAATAGGGTTTCGGATATTTGCCATAGCTACATTTTACAAAATAGTCTTACACTATTAAAATTTTTTGTAATATATAACGATGGAAAATTTACGATTTCCTATAATCTTTTCAATGGTAACACAGTAATAATTATGAGACGCTCCTGCTTCCCCGTCGAGAGACATCTTCAGGCAACCACTAAAATTGAAAGAATAATGTAATTTTGGATATTTACCATCGTTTTATGTTACGAAATGTATAATATTACGTTCAGTTATATACTAAAACCTACAGCACTTCCACTAAACACATAGAAATTTCCGATGGCAAACCTGTATGGCAAATGTCTAACTCCTATTATCCTTTCAAATCTTCCATCGACAATAATAAATTGTGAACAAACTATTAACATTAACAGCGCCATGGTCAGGATGCAACGTCTTTGAAACTTATTGCCTGAAAAGGTGGACTTCTTCTTCTTGTCGGAGGCTAATTTCCGAAGATAAATCAAGGACTTCCACTTCTCTGGTGATCATTAGCAGTGGTGCTGATTGTGTAGATTTCCAATTGGTGGTGCCTTTAAAGGACCACAGTATCACATGTTATCAGTAGTACTACTGATGTCTCACTGTGATCAGTGCCAGTATTGCAAATAGTGGTGCACATAGAGGATCACACAGGTAGACTATTTTGGAGTGGGTGTGACTGTTTCTGCTGAGTTATTGCTACAGAGTTGTTATTCGATATTATTGCTATGTAATGGATTGTTATTGTATGTTGCATGGTTTGTTTTCTTGTTAATGATTACCGATAATTTAGTTAGTTGTTGTGGTTTTTATTATTTCTTGTGTTATTATGGTTATTGTTGTTGCTATCACATTTTTATTGTTATCACGTTGTTATTGTTATCGTATTGTTATTGTTTTCGTATCGATATTACTTCTTGCAATGATATTGATTTCTAATAAGCTGGATTTAGTTTGGACGTGGATGTGTTTTGTGCACGGTTGCTAGTTGCTAGGCATGATTAATGTTGTTGATTATTATGAATGTTGCACACTCTCTTTTGTTAATGTTTATAGATATATTTATGTTTTTGGTTCTTGTTTTTTTATTATACATGTGTGTGTATATGTATGTTTATAATGTTTTCATATGTGTATATGAAATATATATATTGTCTTATTATGATTATTGTTATTTATATTACTTATAGTATATGCTGTAACTCATTACTGACACAAATGTCACGATATGGACGTAAGTGAAGACAAGTAGGCTATGTAAGTAATAACGGCCTCAGTAGAGTACATTCATATCCTCTTAATCAAAGTCTATGTAACTCATTACTGACACAAATGTCACGATATGGACGTAAGTGAAGACAAGTAAGCAGGCTATGTGAGTAATAACGGCCTCAGTAGAGTACATTCATATCTGATTTCTTGTCTTATGATTGTTTCAGCACAACAGGTGATCAATCCGTTTGGATGGGACGACACTTTCTTTTATTCCTGGTTTAAAAACTCATCTTGGCCCTATGGAGTGATATTTTACGACCTAGACCCTCATCTTAGTAAGTCACTTGTTAATTTGAAGCTTAATATTAAAGTAGCTTAGTAAAAATACGTAATTTAAATAATAATAGAGAAATATTTATATACAAAGAAGTACATATGAAGAGTAGCTACAAAATACCTGTTGAAAAATATCGGAAAATGAAACACTATTGAAGATCACCTTAAAATTTTAAAGTGATATTCTTTTGGAAAATATATATGTTTATATTGGTTTGGAAAATAAAAATAACAATATGATACATTCCATGTAGACAAGAGACAGTACATATTATGATTTGATATGTTTATTTATATACTGCACTACATAAAGAATTAAGTATTAATTGGCAAACGTCCAATCATTTATTTCACTATCCAAGGCCATTGACACATTATTACTATTAACGCTAGTTATAACTGAATTACAGATTACAGGTTACAATAGGTCTGAACTTACTGACCAATATCTAATTTCCAAAGTGAATTTTGTGATTTACCAAATATTAAGTCAAGTGTGATCAAAGGTAAACAAAAACAATGTACTTAAATGTGAGCGTGAATGCTCGACCACAGCATAGGACTCTAAAAACATTACTTTTCTTAAAAGAATGTTTTTTAAATTAAATTGAATAATTGAAATGTGTGAACTTACACCAATGTGTATACAACAGCTCCACACATGTTACATGCGATCAACCATGTGATCAAATATCTCAACAGCCTGGACACGTGTGTACAGTGGCTACAACGCAATCCGTACAGCTTTGACGACAACGTACAGTCTTGGATCTCCTTCGTTCACTACAAGTAAGGCACTTCACTCTGTACTTACAGCACTTACTGACCATTTCTAATGTCATTATCTATTATAACAGACTATGTATTATGTCTACTTAGACTGATAATTATCGATAGAAAATTGTTTTAAATGACATCTTTGCCTACTTGCATACGCAAGCCTAAAGTTTTAAATTTCAAAACAATCTAAGACAAATTATATCCATATATTTAGTAAACTACATTAACACAATTAATGTATTGAAATTTTCACTATTTCTTGCATCATTCATAGCCACTTTTTCTTTGTTCATATAATTTGGTTTGTCAACTGTTGATATCAATTTACTTGTTCTATTACTATCTCTGTCATGATGCTAGTTATTGCCTTTTTTGCTTTTTTTTTATCAATGTTTATCTTTAATGTCTATTATCTGTTATCATAGTATTCTGTTTAGCCCTGTTAGATTTTCATGCATGATTTGTTTTGTTATGCTACTTTGTTCCTTAGTCACTATTTCTTCTTTAGCCACATTGAGTTTGCAATCTATCCGTCTAAAACGTATTCTTCTACGTAAATTAGTGTTATGACGTTGGAATGTATATAAATAAATAAATAAAAATTCTTTGGAGCACACTGGTGTTAATTGTGCGATGTTGTTTTCTGGTGGATAAGTTATCTAGGGAACAATTTCTTGTGCCTTCGCCAAGCTTTCTTCAATCCGAAAGCCGTGTAGTAAGATGGATCACTGAAATTTGTGATCGACACTTACTTGACGAGATCCAGTAAGGTCGACACTGTTGTGTCCCAAAGAATTAAGATCATACCTAAACATCTTAGTGCACTAAATTGTGCACCTGATGAGATAAAGAGAACATCCTATTGTCTAGTTTTTACACTAGATGGCTTCGGAGTATCAACTAAATACTAGAAGAGCTCTATTCTAAGCTAAGTGTCTCTGATGTCGAAACGGTATTACACGTTGGTTCTGACAGTTCGCTCTTGAATCTCTAGCAAAGTTAGTTTCACTGACTGAAGGCCTTGCTTTAGGTAACAGTCACATCATATTTCTCTTGAAGATTATGTATGGTTCAACACGTGTAGTACAGTACAATCGTGTGTAACTGCACAAAGGCAGTCGCTGATGTGTACTCGTTGTGTTGCGGGAGCACGTTGAGCGTTGGACGCCGACTGGTTTATTATTGATGGTTTGGAACCACTTTAGTCCATAGTCACTGACTCCGCTCGGAATGGAAAACTGTGCATAGATATAACTGATGTATAACTGGTACTCCGTGTTTCGATCTTGCTGGATCTCTTCGGGTAGTGGGTACTTACTAAAATAACCACTGTTTCATATAATATGAAAACACATTCAATTCTTATCCAAATCAACACAACTCAAACACTGAGTTGTTATGTATAAAAAGTAGCCGATCTTGACTTGAATTACATTATTTAAGTCAATCTGTTCAAGATAATAAAAGACAATGTTTTAGGGATTCACCCAATGCAACCGTTTGTTCTTCGTTATTGAACCGAATCAACGGCCAACAGTTCATCAAGATAGGGACCTACTGCGCGGCCGAACGGCTACCGGCGCCCCTCGACCTGGAGAACACACTCCTGCACGAGATGGGACACGCCATGGGCCTTCTTCACGAACATCAAAGGCCTGACAGAGATTGTTACGTCTATATATCACCATTCCTATGTGAGTAGTGTTCTCACACCCTAGCAGGTTGTCAGTATTACATGGAACCAAAATCACGGGAGTTTAAGTGTATATACACGCTTTGTTTGTATATACTAGTCTTCAGATACCTTCCACATAGTACACGTATATAATATACCATTGCTAATTAGACTGTTCTAATGCCATTTAATGTTTTTGTGGAAAGAAAAAACTTAAGAATTAAAAATTATATTACTAAAAAAATAATGGTAATAATATTTTTAAAAGTTAAACTTTTGCAACATACTTACAGGGTGTTTACAATAGGGTGACACAAATTTCTGTGACTGATACTATTATTTCAAATAAAACATGTTATAAACATATTTAGGTTAAAGAATGTCTCGTTTAGCCGCTAGCCTCCATTTTCTATTTTTTTCTAAAATAAATATTATAAAAAGTCTTATAAACGATTATTTTTTAAAGCTGCATATACTTAATAAGAATTTCCCGTTTACACCGGAACTAAAAAAGAAGTAGATACGACATCCTTCTAGACCGTAATAAGCCGTATGTATGTATATTTTCGGGACGACAAGGCAAACTCGGCTGTGGCACTGGAAATACTTCAATCGGAATTAGATTACAAGAGCCGGAAGTAGCCACTTTTTGACCGAAGTAGATTTTGAAGCCACAACGTAATTCTTATGTAATACTCTCAAAACTGAAAAATGTCTCGTATTATGTCGATTTACTGCAGTTCTCCTGAGGTTTTGTGTTCCTCAATTTTTATCGCATGTAAGGATTTGCCGTCGTTTCTTGCATATTATTGTCTACCTTCTTTTTGTTACGGCAGTCTTAAAAAAATATTTTCATTAAAAAACTGTTGATCTAACAATTTTTGTAAACGTCTAAACTTATCCCATCATCATAATTAATTTATTCTTCCCGTTTCAGCGAAAGACATTCCAGTCACCTTATTACATACATTCAAAGTTTATACATTGTAAATATTTTAAAACAAATGTTTACTTTACAAGATTTTACTTGCTTTTCAAAAGATTATATGTTTAAAATTAAAAAGGAAAGTCAAGTTTACTGACTGTATTTTTAGAACGATAAGAAAAGTATATGATCTGGAGCCAAGATAAACAGTGTACTAGCATAATATAAGAAATTTCTGTGGAACTGCCAACCACATTTTCCCTAAATAGTCAGAATCCAAGATTTTACATGACTATCCCGGAAAACAAATTGCGTTGGTATGACCAGTGTTGTCAATTTAACGTAGTCTACCACTGGACATATTATAGCCTTAAACCTTATAATTACAAAAAAAATCATTTTGAAATACCTCTGGATTACTGCTCTTCTTACCCTTGATGTAATTAGAACTGATATGATACACACACTACACAGATAGTTTTGTAATATCCCTGAAAATATTGTTCTAGGAGCTAACATCGGTATACAATTTACCGCCATTTACTACTAGTAGGAAAATTTAACTAAGGGGAATTCATTGGGAACGAAATATTTATTTTGACTTTTCATGCATATTAATTTATTGTAGTTATGCAGGAAAAACCTTTTTATTCATGCATTAAAAACGTAATGTTTACGGTGGTTAATTACTGCTAAGATTGTTTCAGTGAATGCCAAAAGGAAAAACTTCAGAAGAATACCCGGAAAAAGATTTCCCTCTGGTTTCCCTTACGATGTGGATAGCATAATGCACTACGTTCCAGCAAACCTCAGATTATTCCATTACCACGCAGATGTAAGTAACTACTTGAAATGTACGCCATCCCTTTATATCTTACCTTGCGGTCTCATTCCTTCAGGTAATAATCACATGTTTAGTGAAAGATGTTATTTAATAGCTTAACACTCGCGCGTTATTCATAACCATCACACACAACACCCTTCTGACAATGACTTAATAAAAAATATCTTAATACATAACGATAATAATACATACGATAATACATTTTATTAGTTTGGAATTTGTTATTAACTAATTTCCCATCATATTCACATTTCTAATATGAATTTTAATTTTCTTTCAATGCATTTTTTATTAATTCTTTATTTTAGATTACTTGTTCTATGTACGGTCCAGTTGCACTTTAATATTACTTTAATGTTGGTGGCGAAGATTTTACTATACATACGACAAAGAACAAGCTTAAAAGAAAAGTGTCTTATATTTGCTCTATGTTTACTTAGGTTATATAAGACCATTTATACTTGGTAAAAGTATTGTTTTTAACAGTTTATAAAGTTTATTTATAGAAGTTATACATAACACACATAACTATTATTATATGTACTGTTATTATTGTATATATACTCGTATATATATAAAACAGTTCTTATTATGTAGTATTCTAAGACAGAATGTTGCTAACACACTCGGGATGTTTACTTCCTTGTATTTTAGTAGTTACTGGTTTTAAGGATTGTTACTAATTTAGAGAATGTTAGAGATGAAATATTTCTAGATTTTTATATTATTTTTATTGATAGTAATACAAACTTACAAAACTTCAAATGATAGCTACTGAATTATCTATTCAATCGCTGTCTTATTTCTGTGCAGTCTATACGGAAACTTGGTCGAGTTGACGCCACGCTCTCGGTGCTAGATATACATAAGCTGAATCATCTGTACTGTGGACGGAGAAGCTATTGCGAAGAACACAATTCTTGTAATGGATTCTACAACTTCGCCGTACAACAACCGCTATGTTTTCGTCAAGGTCCGACGTACACCAAGCGACCCGAGGGACCAGTCCCAGTCTTCACTGAAGACGTGAGTTTATACGAAGAAATGTAAACTTCTCCTGCAACTTGCGAAATAAACGTGGAACCGTTCTTCTCCCGTGAATCACTTTGTTGTGAATTACTTCCTGTCTAATTTGAACTATTGTTAAACAATGGACTGGTCCCTGCGGCTGAGTCCGTATAGGGATTGCATTAGCTCGGACTGTGTGTGTATTCAGTCTAAAACAACTTTGATCCACATTCTTTTGAGTGAACATAACATTCTCAATATCTTCTAACATATTTAAATTTCAAACATTTTTGTTATGGCTCACAGTGCGGTTTAAGTATATTGTTTCTTTTATTTGATAATAATATAATACAGCTCATTTTATATCAAGCAGCCGTTTGATACTTTGTGTTCTTTTTTATATACAGTACTTATTAATTTTATTCTTACGAGTGCGTCTACTAAGTCAGTCATCGTAAAACACACACACACACGTCAAAATATTTAAGTTATCAAACTATAGTAAAAGTGTATGATATAATGAAAGTTATTCATGTAATCGGCTTCTTATCCTTTTTCAAAACCATCAACGCAGCTTATGTTAAATGAAAGTAAATACTAGGGATTGTAATGAATACAAATTCCAGTAATGGCGTTCCCAGCAATTTATTCATCTGGTTTACTTCAGTGTGCAATTTGTAGGATATATGTTGTATTATATATTCTTCAAGATTATTCTGTACAACAGTTATTTTCCCGCAATTTTGAGCATTTCCTATCTTATCATTAGTCACGCTTTGATTAAAACATGCCTCTATTCTTTCAAGTTTCCATAGTTCACTTTAGAAATTCATACAAAAGAAGAGGACACTGTCCTGATTGGATATTCTTCTTACTTGTTCTTAGAGGTGCCTAATACGACACTTAAACTCGTAAGATCATAAGCGAGTTATCTGCCAAAGTAGGCCTCTCAACTGAAAGGCAATCAGAATAGATAGTAATCACGATTTTCACGTATTGTTCCCAAAATGCCAGGTACAAACTCCTTGCCTGCTCTACGTGCACTAATATGAGACGTAGCTCTGAACATTTTGTTCCCATTCACTCAGTGAGAAAGCATCAAGATATCGTTCTGGACTTGACAGAGGTTTCGTTGTTCTTCAGTTAACAACCATTTACCATTTACTCCAGTCAGTGTTACTACCATTCAGAACTTTACCACAAACATAGAAAGAGACTCCTAAAAGTCAAGTAAACAGAATAATATGAGTGGAGTCTCCATATTATTTAAATAATAAATAGAACAAATACTGAACAGGGTTTAGTAGTCAACATTTTAAAGTAATACTAGCTCCTACTCAATTTAGATGCAATATTAAATTTTTTGTAGCTTTTAGTACAAAATAATCTTTTTTGCTGTATATATTTAGATTACATTAAAATTTAAAGATAGTGCCCGTTATAAAAAATATGGTCTAAAAATATTGAGCATTGTAGAGTAAAACTAAAAATATTTTAGACTGTTCGAACCGTTTTGTCAAAACCGTGAGTTCTTTTACATTTTTACAATATGAAAGATTTCAAGATGACAGCCGTATAAAGTTTTCAAAAGTGTTCAATACCAGAACAGTAATGTGAGTGAAAATAATTTATTAACATGAAGTAAAATGAAAAATATTTTATTTTAAAGTATTAATACTAATACTTTAATAATACTTTACTAATAATTTTAAAGTATTAATACTAATTACATTCATACATAATCCATACCCATTCTGGTACGTGTGGATTATAAATTATCCCAGATTACATTATACATGAATGTCTACAGCGGTTCATATATCAGTCTTTACTATATTGAGGAAAACATAACTGGTACACTAATAAATTATGAAGGAAGCAAACATTAAATATTGAAATAACTTACAATTGTTCCACAAAATCTATAGAATAATCATAATTCACATAAATAAAGATATGCTTCTATATATAATATTAACATTTACCTTATAGGTCTATTTCAAAATTAAGAAAGATTAGATGCAAACTATATTATGTATAAATCATGGAAAACATGCCCTTGAGTTGAAATTATATTGAATAAGGTGGTATTATATGCAAGAATATAACATATATCCATACAAATAAAATGATAATATATTATTAATATAATTGTTAATATTAACTGCAAGTGAGAGATCCGGGTTCGAGTATCGGCGCGGTGCGGCGCGGCGGAGCAAACAAAATCAGTATTTTTGTGATTAAATGTTTACAGAATTTATATACATTAGGTAAATTATTCTGTAGAAAGACTTTTTCAGTTATATTGAAAGTTATATTTACTTACTTTGTGTGTTCTAACTCTACTAATTTATTAACTAGACTAATTTATTTACCACTGCTTATTATATATACATATAGATAGGCTGCATAAACACACACACTCACACACTCACACTCACACACTCACACTCACACTCACAAACTCATAAATACAAATAAACATACAAAAACTAACTGAATCACTTGACATCATATACAGTAAAGGTGGTTACAGTAAAAATATATATTTTCAATCAAAATAAAATAACTGGCTCACACACACACATACACACACACACACACACACACACACACACACACACACACACACACACACACACACACACACACACACACACACACACACACACACACACACATATTGAGGATTATTATTCTTTATCAATATAGTACTAGAAAGCTATCATAGATTTTATCTGATTGTAATCAATAAGATAAATGATTGGCTGCATGAGTTTGAAAGATCAAATCCATTCAGTTAAAATTTGTGGTATGGTCCGTATTTATATTGATTTGTAAACTATTTGTTCTAGATTATTCAAATATAGGCTATCAATTTCAATTAACTCAAATGTGGCTCAATTCAAAAATCTAGACTCATAGTTGTGCAGGTTCATCAAAAAGTAGGAAAACTAGTTTCACCAGTTCATCTATTTACTAATCGATTTATGAAAGACAGGAATATTAAGTGACTCTTGAAGTGACTTATTATAATTGGGTAATATCGTTACAGAAACATGTTAAAGTAAAGTATCGTTGTTGTTATGGAGATGCCACTGAAGTACCTATTGATCCATGCTGTTGCTTGTTGATAAGTCAATAGAGTCATAGTCATAGTGATACAGACCTGGAGATCTGAAGAATGATAACGGAGCATAATTTCTTTAAAATATACGACTTTAATCCACTCGCATTCCCCAAATTATTTGTAAAAAGAAAATCGACTATGTGGAACAAAGTTTTGGTTGCCACACTTCAAATGATTTGCTTTCTTTCTATGATTCAAATAACATTGTTTTATAACATTTCAGATATGGAGTCCTTTATTATGCTATGTAACGTAATCTACCATATCGTATCAATCTTGGTGAACACCTGGTGCTTCTTCACTATTGACCATAAAGAGACGATGGGCCTCAGGGAACTCTTGGACTTTGACACTGCTCTGGAGAATTCGATGAGTTTACAGACAGACTACTGGTATCCAGTCATCGTTATCCTGATGTCTTACCAATATGTCACATTTCTCCGACTCGTGCCGCATCAAATATTTTACAGGTTGAACACTCTGATAACATCCTTCTCCAGCATTCAGGCGGTATTGATGAAGTACATGGTCTCAAAGAGAATGCGTGTTGTCACTGAGAAGGTAACCGAAAGTCAAACAATTCTGGAATTGATGTCAAAAACTCGCCAAATTCTTAGATGCAACCAGAAAGTAAACGATATATTCTCACTGCGTGTAGCGAATGCTGTCCTCTCTGGAATGCTGTCCTTTCTGTACTTCTTGGCAGCCTTCTGGAGAGTTTATGGAACACATAAGGTGATGCACAATATGGAGTACCAAAACCCAGTTCTCACAATACCTCTGCGCACGAAAGTCATCACTGAACTCTTGTTCTTAGCTGGAATTTCATCAAAAATATCGAATGAGGTGAGTAAGCTAACATCCTATATACAAACCGCTTTAGATCAGCCATTTAATACAATGAGTGTTGCTATATATGATTATGACTCATTGACTTAACCATATTCTCTATAGTTAATTTAGTAAGAACTAGAAATTTATTGGTTGTTGTTTACTACTATAAATTATTCTCTGTTCTATGAAAGATTTAACTGTAACAGAAGTGCAACGTAATGGTAGTAATTAGTATAGGATATTTTGTAATACTAGGCCGATCCACTGTTAAGCTTTATTCTGCCTGTCATCATGGGCACTGGCCTGTGCGTGGATGTCATAAAAAAATAAGGGGCAGTCGATATAGTACAAAATCTGTGGTAATGATAAACAAAGCTAAAGTCAGAGGCAGGATTTGAACATAATTCAGATCCAAAGTCCGACATCTTGGACGCCTCGGCCATCGGCACTCCTACGCTCTGTGTAATGCCAAACCAGCAGCATTTAAAAATTATCAACAATTTAAAATGCCCTTAAATGTAATTGGAAATAAGCATAGAAATACATTATCGTTCGACTAGTTTAAACTGTTTCTATTTACACTTTTAAGTATCTATACTATTAATTGTATATTGTACTATTGTATTGTATTGTGTGTTTATACAATTAATTTATAATTTTTTAACCTATGCTCTCTGTATATCAGGTCAGTTTGCTAATTTGGGAGATCAACAGACGAATGATCAATGCGGAAATCTCGGTAAAATACCGGAAACAGGTACGTAAGTACCCTAACTTATTTAACTATAATATTTACTTAATTAACTTATTTTGTAAATCTAAACCATTATGGAAAAATCTAACGGTATATTTCTGTGTGATTCGATCACGTGAAAACCACTGGTCTGATTGCACTGAAATTTTACATTCTAAGGGTCTCTTATTGACATATAAGCCTGTTCTTATTCCAAAAGTTCCAAAATTTATAAATTTGGCTTAATCAGCAGATATTAATATAATCGTCTGTCAAAGTGAAGAGTAATAAATATAACAATGTATACACTCTTAAATATATGAAAGAAAATGTTGTTGTTGTTAATCTGGTCAAAGTAAGTTACATTTTACAAATTTCATGTTACGTTCAGGAGCTTTTTTGTCTGGGTTTCTTTTTATTGGGATTTTAATCAACTGCAGTAAAATGTTATCATTTATAACATCATATTTGTGATAAATGAAAAGCTAACGACGTTAGTCTCTCAATAGTATGGAAGCGTATTTTCTACGTCGCCCCAAAGAGGGATGAGTGAGGGATAAGTTCAAAGTTCACCTAACCTAACCTAACCAGTGGCAGCGGTGGCGGCGGTGGCGGTGGCGGCGGTAGACACGTGTGCGAGTCCAAAGGTCACCTAACCTAACACAACGCGGAGCGACACACGGTAACCACGGCGGCGGCAGCGGTGGCGGCAGTGACACGTGGGTTAAGCGGTGCGGCGGTTGACATGTGTGCGCGCAGTGCAGCGGTGCCCGAGTTACACAACGCGTGTGTGAGTCAGCGGTAGCACACGCGCAGTGGACGGTGGCAGTCTGGTGCGCGGTGGTTTCAGGTGCAGCACGTAACAAGACGCGAGTGGTGACCTATACGAAAACGTGTTAGGTGTTCGTGTACCGTATGTGAAACTCTTGTTGCTAGAGCACTTTGTATGTGCGACCTATACTGACATCACTCATACTGTACAGAGATTGAGGCAGTGTCGGATACTAGGTAGTCCGGGGTAGTTGGTGATAATGGCTACTGCTGCTTGTGATGTGTTTGTGGCGTGCGACGTGTGTGGTGCAACGGTGAGGAAAGTCGAAACATGGCACGTCACCATAACACTGCCAAGTGCAAGTCGGCCGGAGGAGTCGAGCCTCACGTGTCGAATACAAAAGAACATTGTGTGCACTGCAACAAGTCAATGACGTCACACAACATGGCTCGCCATCTCAAAGTGTGTGGATCGGTTTAAATCAACTGTTGAGCCTAAGAAGCCGTGTCCGCATTGTCAGCAGCCGATAACCATGTACCACTTAAGCCGTCACATTGCAAAGTGTTTCTCCAGGCGCCTTAAAGCGTAAGTATGATGATAACGAGACTCCAGCACCTCCGCCTAAAGTCATGAAACCTAGCAAACAAGGGGGGTAATATTAAAAAGGTACAGCAAGCGTTCAATGGGCGTATGTTAACGTACATGATTCAAAACAATCGTGGTATCAAAGACCCCAAAAGATTTCTTTAAAATATGTAGAAAGTCAATCAATCGCGAAATAGCATAACTCGTTGATGAACACAACATCAAAGCTAACCTCGTGTTTGAAGCCGAATACACAAAACCCGACGAGTGGCGTGATTCAAAAGATGAATTTCAAAACTAAAAAAACACCCCTGATTCTTCCAAACTACGGACATTTGGGTGTACGTTACAACAGCAATGAAAAAGCTTTTGGTCGAAATGGAAGAGTTCTACGCCAAGGGATCTGGTTGGACCTTGCACAAAATCCTCCACCTCGAGTTACGAATTAATCGTTACGTTCCACTCAGAGGCTCCAATTACACGGAACTACCCAAAAAGATTTCAGCTAAGAAAGCAATTGTAAATGTAAAGAACACCGATCAGAAATGTTTCGTGTGGTCGGTTCTTGCCGCATTGAATCCCGTAGACTGGCAAGCGAAACCCTGAGCGTATCCATCACTATCATAAATACGAGCACAAGCTAGACACACATCTGGACGGCATCACTTTCCCTGTAAGTCTCGACAACGTCAAGTTGTTTGAAAAGCGATCTGGAATGTCCATCAACGTGTACTCTTACGATGAGAAACTGGTCGTCTATCCGCTGTACGTGACACGAGAAGAGAAAGACACACACGTTGACTTGTTGTATATTAGAGATCAAAACAACTCTCACTACTGACTCATCAAGGATCTCAGCCGATTAGTACGTTCACAAATAACAAAGCGTACGACTAAGACTTGGCTCTGCAAGCGTTGTCTCATGCATTACGGTACAGAGGATCTGCTGAACAAAACACAAAGAAGACTGCAGCGAATATGAGGCGGTGAAAATCGTGAGACCGAAAGAAGGTTCCACCTTACACTTTAAGGGTTTCAAACACGCGATGAAAGTTCCGTTTGAGGTGTACGCTGATTTCGAGTGTATGCTGACTCCCGTCAGCAGCAACCGGGATCCCGAAGCAGGAAGTTCTTACACCGAAAATTACCAGAAGCACGAAGCTGTAAGTTTCTCGTACTACATCGTGTACTCTGAAGGTGAGTACAAACCCACCGATCAACCATTTTGAAACTGGACGCGGCGCAAGTGTTCCGTGGAAAGCATTCTGAAAAACTCCAAGGAAATATTCCAACTGTACTCTAGAGCTGCTGCCATACCGATGGAGCTGACTCAAGAGGATTTACACGCAATAGCCAACGCTTGGCAGTGTCACATCTGTGGCAAGTCATTCAACGATCCCGATGATTACGAAGTTCGCGATCACGATCATCTAACTGGCAAATTCAAGAGGTATGGCACAAAACTCTTGCAACCTCAACTAGAAGAAACCACATTTCCTGCCAGTGTTTGTTCACAACCTGAGCGGATACGACACGCACCTGTTTATAAAGATGTTTGGTCTCAACAACGAAACCATAAAAGTTATCCCAAACAAACGAGGAACGCTACATCTCCTACACCATCGAGGTTGAGCGTGGAGTGAAAATACGGTTCCTGGACTCGTTGAGATTCATGGCCAGTAGTCTTGATAAACTAGCAAAGAATCTGTCTCCCGATCAGTTCAGACCCAACAGCTAAATACTACTCTGGTGAAAAACTTGAACTGTTACTTAAAAAGGGGTGTCTATCCCTACGATTACATGGACAGTATGGAGAAGTTTGAACGTTCGTCCCTGCCAGCTCAGAACGACTTTTACAACAAGCTGAACGATGCTCACGTAAAGCCAGAAGACTACCAACATGCGGTCAACGTTTGGAATACCTTTGACGTTCAGAATATGAAAGACTAAACAATGCAATCAATCGAACGTACTGGCAGACGTCATGGAGAACTTCCACGACGTTTGGCATGCAGACGTACCAGCTCGACCCTGCTTGGTACTACACGGCTCCCGGACTCGCTTGGAGCGCGATGCTCAAGACCACTGGCATCAAACTCGATCTGCTTACTGATTACAACATGACCCTGATGATCGGAAAGGGCATTCGAGGCGGAGTGTCACAGTGCTCTAACCGGTACGCTGCAGCCAACAATTCGTACATGAAAGATTTCGATGAGGAGCAACCGACTTCCTACCTGACATACTTGGACGCCAACAATCTGTACGGCTGGACCATGAGTCAGTACATGCCGTATAAGAACTTTAAGTGGTGCAAAACCAACATTGACGTCACACAAGTCCCGGACGATTCACCAACTGGCTGCATTCTAGAAGTCGATCTAGCGTATCCAAATAATTTGCACGACGACTTGCTCTTGCACCGGAACGTCGAGTACCGCCGGATCGAAAGAAGAGAAACTCCTCACTACACTGTTTGGCAAAGAAAAGTATGTTGTCCACTACAGGAATCTAAAACAGTATTTGTCGCTCGGCATGAAACTTAAGAAAGTCCCACAGAGTGCTGAGTTTCAGTCACTCTGCATGGCTCAAGCCCCACATCGACTTGAACACCCAGATGCGTACGCAAGCAAGGAGCGAGTTTTGAGAAAGATTTCTTCAAGCTCATGAACAACAGCGTTTTCGGCAAGACAATGGAAAAACATCCGGAACAGAGTGGACATCCGAACTAGCCACAAAAGACGAACAGGTTGACAAGTGAACGGCAAAACCCAACTTCAAGAGCAGGACGATATTTACCGAACAGTTGGCGGCTGTTCACATGAGCAAGACTAAGCTGCTCTTCAACAAAGCTATCTACGTTGGCATGAGAATTCTGGACGTGTCGAAAAACGTTGATGTACGACTTCCACTACAACGTCATCAAGAGACGGTATGGGGAAAAAGCTCAACTCCAATATACGGACACAGACTCGCTCACTTACCACATCCAGACAGTCGACTTGTACGATGATATAAAACATATGATTGATCTGTTCGACACCAGCGACTACCCCCAGCCCAACCGCTACAACATGCCTCGAGTCAACAAGAAAGTGTTGGGCAAAATGAAAAAGACGAGCTCAACGGTCGAATAATGTTTAAACACGTGGGACTCCGGTCCAAAATGTACGCCTCCAGATCTGATGGTGATAGCGTCATTGTCTTCGGCTCGACTGAACCGCCTTTGTACATCGGGTTACGCAAATGGTCAAAGAATCCCAGACCCAAGTGGCCGAGTGTGCCAAATGCTTCGAACTTGCCACCGCCATTAAACTTGGAAATGAAAACCGTAGTCGGCAACATGTACATTTGGGATTTACTGTAGCTCACCAATCCTTTCACTTGACTCGTAATGCCGGGATGGTCCACACTGTCGAGAAGAGTGTTTTGTGTTTTTTTCAGTTCGATTCGCGAAAAACAGGTACGCTGGAAAATTTTCAATCAGTTGAATTGTCGACGCTGCGGGATATTCGGTACTGTCCTTTTTTTACCAACTCACTGTGCACGTGGTATATTTATGCGAGAATCGTAAAACGCATCACTGTAATCCCAATTTGAAAACGGTATAGTTGTTTGGCGTATTGAAGTTTAGGTCCGAGACCGGCATCACGGTCCGGTACTCGCTCCGCTCTATTCCAGTAAACTTGTTCGTCGTACAACTTGTCCATTCTCGATCTAACATTGCTTTACGACATTACTTGTGTTCAATATGATATACCAAGTTATACTAGTGTTTAAGCGTCAGATCTGAGGTGTAACAACTTTGATACCATAACGTGCAATTGTTTTCAAAATGCTATCTTCCATGCAACTGATTTGCAACACGTCAAACAGATTCGCCACCGTACGAGTTTACACGTTTCGAAAATTCATTGTAGCCTACTCATATATAAGCGATTCAGTCATAAAGTACAGCCTCCCGTTAGTGTATCAAAATGCGCTCGTGATCTTTTTTTGGTAGATCCGGGAACACCGTGGTAAAAGCGCCGAGTAATTTAGCTTTCAGTTTGCACACGTGTACTTGCAACACGAGATCGCTGGCTAAAATTTATGTTAGTCCTGTATGACCGTTCACCACAGCGTTTTCTCCACGTTCGGATACTCGAGAAACGCTTCAACAGTAGATTCAAAAACTTTTTTCAAACTAGGATAGTGGATGAAATACACTTGTTTTCTGGCGAACAAAACTATTTCACCATTAGGCCGTTCATAAATAGCAGTTATTGTATACAAAGTCGTGCGGCAGAAAAGGTAACCACTGTGTTATTATTTTGGGTCGGTTGAACTGTGACGGCTCACGATCTGTTTCCTCCTCCATATCTACTACCCATACCTTCTTGTTGTGAAACATGAAGATCTTGTTATTGACTATCAGAACAGTTTTGTAATTTGGTTTTGTAATCACACAAGTCGTTTAGTCCGAAACTCATCTATCGGGTGGGTGGTCGCGATGTAGTGGTGGTCGTAGTAGTTGTCGTCGTCGTCGTCGTCGTGGAAGGAACAGGATAACCGTAGAGATATTGGATATCGTAAATATCGTCCTTAGCGATATCGAGTTCAGACATATGTGTGATGTTTGGTGGGATTTCGTAGTATGGATACATCATGGGAGTCCCGTTGTGACGAGTGACTCAAATCCCAACGCGTGACCGATCTCGTGAACCAAAACAGAGAAGAACGATGTTTTTCCAGGTGCCGGGGGAGATTCATACCCATGTCCAGTCTTCGTCGACGTCGAAATGAATATCAGTCTGGGTTTTCAAGACGTCTGGGAAAAAGGCGTGTGCCAACACCAATCCGCGGCCGTCGAACTTATACGGACACGATGATCTGGTAGCGTACATGACGTGGAGAGAATCCAACGATATAGGAATGTTGGAATCGTAGAAAGAGCGATAAAACAAGAGGTTAGTGTGTTTCGCCCAAACACCGAAGGCAGCATTTACCAACGGTACGAACCGCGGTTTGCCCAACCAGTTCCAAGTTACTATTTCGTTACTCCATTTGGTGTTGTTGCTCAGTATTCTATACGGCAAAGGATTGCCTTTGTTCCCACGTCGCGGTCTCCTCATAAACGTTTCTGTTTCAGGGTTCATGGACCCGTCAACTGTGAGATTATATTTAACTTGAAATGTCTCTATCGCCGCCTTTTAAGATTTCCCCGTCTACCAACGAAGTAGTGTTGTCATTCTCTAAATATCCGTAACGTTTCAAATAACACACAGAGTCTTCATTTGCATAAACTAAGGTGGCTGCAGTAACCAAATACGTGCAGTAATACATCCTGTCTACTAATGTACTACTTACCAAAGTTGTGAATAAATTATGCACGATTCAGAACCAAGTCCAAATAAACGTAACTGATCACATCGTCGTTTAAAACAGAGCGGTATTGTTTTGATCCATGATGGCTAGTTTGATCTGTTGCAGCTTACGTAGCCTTGTCACACAGGCACATAGTGAGGGTACTGCGGTCTCTCTGATAAATTTATAACCGTGTGGCACACCGGGATAGAACTGATACAAGACCGCCGTCTCTTGGGTGTCTGTGTTGGTGCACGTCGTGGCTCACATAACTGTTTTCCACAATGTCGCAGTGTACTTCGACTATTTCCATCGGTCTTAAACTCGGTGGATTAGTTGCTGTCACTGTTTCGCCAGCCTGACCTGTATGGTCTGCTTTAAAACCCAGTAGTGTACACAAGTTCGAGTCCATGCGAAAGTTTATACGGTGACCTGAGAGTGACACGATCACTGTAATCTTGAGATAGGTTCCAAATTTTTGTTGCAGCGATTTCCATCGTCCAGTACCCGGGTTCTAGAATTATTATGTGTTCTCCCTGGTCGTTCAGTGTAAAGACAACGTGTGCCGTCTTCCACAGGTTGTAGATATTTTTTTCCAGTAGAAAAACCAATCAGGAGCCACTTTGTATTTCACGGTGTCGTCCAAGTGGATTGGATGCTCGAAATGCAATTCAGCACGGACCCTTTAGCGACGAGTTTTAACACAGGCATTATTATTCTATATGCTTGCTCTATATCCAAGTCCAAGTCCTATATATTTACTACTGTGTCTATATGTAAGCGTGCATCGGAGGAAACACTTTTTTCATACAGTTCTGATACCGTGTTTGGCACATTGACGCTTCCAGTTATCGAGTTTGTTCGAACCTTCTATTAAACCTCATAATGTTTTCTTCCAGTGTAAACGAAGTTTGCTCGTTTAATATCCTCGAGAGGTCGTCAATTTCTTTTCTGATTACTACGTCGTGTTCGTCTACAGATTTTGCAGCGTTTACGATCCGTCTTTTTTTCACATTTACTTTGTTGTTGATAAACTTTACCTTGCTGGTGAGCTCATCTGCTTTCTGTGTGTGGGACTTTAAATCGTTCTGAAACCGTTTCCACAGTATGTCGTAAAGTTTCTAAATTTACCTCGCCACCCCCCTCCTGAAAGACTCCAATCTTTCGTTTATTTGCGTTTCCACATATTGTTTGATAGTTTTTTTTGATCTGGTGAGGCAAAAATCTTTCAACTTTTCATTTATTTTCGTTTCAACATATTGTTTGATCATCATACTATCGTCATTGGCAGATGTCAAACTTTTCATTTTTTCGAGCATCCACATATTGTAATACTTTGGTTTCATCACTTAACATGACTTCGTTGAATCTGTTGACTGCATGTAAACCAAGATTTCCAAATGTATTTATCTCTCTACAACGCGCTCTCTATATCAGTAAAACTTTTGCAACCAGAGATGTATAGCCGTAAACACTTCCAGACACAAGTGTCCACATATGTGCTGGTCGTCGTAGTCTTGAATTCGTTTGGTCTTGTACATCAGATTCTTTGGACCCAAGTAACGGACCAGTTCCCGCGGTGGCTGACTATCACCGTACGAGTCGAAATAGACTTTGCTGTGGTCGATTTTCATGTAACACGTCCAGTGTGTACCGTTCGACATCCAGATCGCCCAGATTGATTATACCGCATTCGATACGGTGCGGTTTGACCGGCAACGCTTCTCGCATAAAGACACCGCGAAATGGAATGTTGGAAATGTTCAGTTCTACGAGCCCACACGTACAAATTACTCGCTGACATCGATTTAACGTCGTTTTTTAAACAAGGAATCGAGTTTTCCGTTTATATACGTTTGCGGAAACCGTTGCAACTGGGATCTTTTTTCGATGATGGAATCGAATTCGTTGTCAATCAGGTTCTTCAGCCACGGGACAAGTTGCTCTTTCAGCAACGGGGCGATTTTCCGTCTCGCTAGCGGTGATACGAATTTCTTTCCGTACGGCACATTTTCCTCTACGAATCCCAACACTTCTTTCAGTAGCCCACCGTCAACGTTTTTTTCTCTAGCTGTCCGTACTCCAGTGACAATCGCACACCGCTATTGTTCTTTATCGCTCTCTGCACCGCCTTGTGCTGTTGATCCGTCAACATGATTGTATCACCACCACCACCACCACTGCTCGACAATTGATCTTTCGCAATACCGATCACTGCCGATCTGCGTTTTTTGTAAGCGATGTGCATCTTGCGCTTCTGACCCTCGGTCAGTTTTTTTTTGTGTTTGTGTAATTCACTCATTCTGTAGTTCTGCAACACTCTTACTGTAAGAAATCGCATATGCTTACTATTTCTGATATCACATGGCATCTTTTCACTAATGTAGTCAACATGGATAAGCAGACTATGTCACAAGTGTAAGATGAAAACGGCATCGCTCAAACAACAAACAGTAAAAACTTCCAATAACAGATGGCGGTCAAAGTCGGTGTGTGGAACGTGTGGCTCGAAAAAGAGCACGTTCATAAAAATCTCGGAACCTGTACCTTTAGTAGAGGCGAGGGAACTGCACAAACCGGTAACAAAAGTTTCCGAGACGGCGTATAGTAAGTTTGGGCATCGATGACTTGTGGGCTGCAGACTTAGTAATAATAACGGCTTACTCTAAAGTCAATCGAGGCTTCAAGTACATGTTGAACGTCATAGACACGTTTAGCAAGTACGCTTGGTCGGAACCGTTAAAGACAAAGAGTAACGCGGAAGTGACCAGGGCTTTCGATTCGATTACTGAAAAGAGCCACGGATGCAGATCACAAATCACCCAACTTGTTGCACACGGACAAGGGCTGCGAATTTGAAAACGAAGACTTTAAGCAACTGCTGAAACGGTACAGTATAAAAATGTACCACACGGAGAACGAGGAAAAAGAGCGCCATCGTGGAACGGTTTAATCGGACTTTTCAACAATAAAATGAAAATAGAGTTTGAGGCGATAAACTCGTTCAAGTGGCTCGACATCCTGCAACCGTTGATCGCACAGTACAATGAGGCGGTCACGCACAGATCAATCGGCATAACATCGTCAGACGTTGACGAAACAAACGAGCAACAGCTATTACAAAAGTTCACAAATTTGAAATCAAAGATACGTATTAGAAAACCTAAACTGAAAGTGGGTGACCATGTGCGCATCACTGTGAAAAAAGAAGCGTTTGCCAACAAGTACAAAAAGCAATTGGACGAGAGAGATTTTCACAGTTTCCAAAGTCATTGACACTAGACCGGTTTAAGTACAGAATCACTGACGCTCAAGGTGAAGAAATAGAAGGGCCCTTTTACGAGAAGAAATTACAGGAAACTGTGTTGTAATCGATATACGGTATGAATCGTTATTGTAGAATTTAATGGACTGCAAAGAATGGACATCAAGGTATACTGCAAAGAACCGCTAGCCAATAGCACAGCTCTCATACCGCAGCCACTTCGTTGTCTGATTGTCGGTACGTCGGGATGTGGCAAAACCAATCTGGTGTACAACGAGAAAGGTGTCAAGTTTAAACAGCTGTACGTGTTCAGTTGGTCTATACACCAGACGGCTTACACAGACATGTTGCAGACGTTTACGAGTATCGAGAAAAAACTGATAGACCAATCGATACAGGAATACGTGGAGGAGAAAGGACCTGATCTCGGGCCGCTGGCTCGCGAGTACCTGGCACAAGCTAAGGACCAAGTGTTTGGTATATGGTACGACATGAGTGATCATCAATTTAAAATTGGTCATTCGACTATTACAGTAAAAATGGACGATATACTGATGATAAAAGAAAATAAAACGATACAGAGGTACAGTTGGTTTATGGAAACTACTGACGGATCCAGGAATAATCAGTGATGACGAATACACCAGCGAGGATCGAGACAACTACAAAAATATATTGATCGTGTTAGACGCGCTGTACCAGAGGAATGATGTCACGACATAACGACCCAAGTCAAGCGTCGGTGCAAAGTGGAAGTTTTTAATAAAACCGATCTGGGACGAACACAGACTCGAGCAGATGCGCGCCACGACATTTGGAGCCAGCGGCTCGGGACTGAAACATTACCCCAACTTACCGATCGAGTACAAGTACATTGGTAATTTAAAAGATCTAATCGACAGGCTGATGTTCATACAAGCTCAGGAAGTGGCCGGCAACAACAATTTCCACAACGAGAAAATGTCCGTGGTGCAGTTCATCAACGATCGCATGGAAGAATTTGGTGACGAAACCAAAACGGTCTCAAGTACGTCTTGAGGTGTCTGTCGGCGTTGTCTGAACACGTCATAAACGGTCCCGGTCTGTTGAACGATATCATAAACAATCTGCCGTTTTGAACTGCACGCCCCCGGTTATAATTTCCTGGGACCTGGAACTCGACTCCAAGAACGCATGAAACGTGATGATCACGGTGTGAACCCACTTGACGAAGCTGCGCGCAACATGAATATATGGTACAGCAAACACAAAAACACCGAGGACCGATGGGAAGCGGACAAAGTACTACAGGACCAAGCGTTCGACCGCATCGTTGCTCCGGACGCTGATCTGTCCGAGCGGCTGTGGAGTCTGGCACGGGCACTGAAATGTGGGCCAAGCGTAAACTCGGTATGGGACTGTCGACATCGGGTTGTGTGTATCCCACACACACACACTGCAGGTTGATACAGGGCGTTGCAGACAAACTGTGTAGGGTGTAAAACCGCGTGTCAGAATTCTCGTTGCTAAAGTACATGGCATTCACGACCATCTGTCCACATCGCTCATAATGTATAGACACAAAGAGATGGTTGGACCACTAGATAGATTGACTGTCTGTAACTATGGATCTAAAGATTACGCTCAACCGGCTGCAAGCACCACGCTACACACGGCTCACCGACTTGAGTCCTAACGTACCGTACCGGTAATGCAATTCGAGCGATGCACCACACGATTAGGAGAGACCATCATGGCTATCCTGGAAGACAACGAGGGCCAGTTCCGAGTTTTTCTTCCCGAAAGTTTATCTGCATGCACTTACAGACGATGACATAACAAAGTACAACACCAAAGACGTTTATCGCATGTCACTGAAATACTTGGGCAGAGGCAAAGGAATCGAATTTAACCGTAGTAATAGTACATACACACAAAAAATGGTCCCGTTCAAACAGCGCGTAAAACCGAGGTTACTCGGCGGAGGCACCACAATCTCTGATTAAACACAAACTCTCCGATCACAGGCCAGTGTGTCTATTGTAGAGATCACCGAAGAGAACCGACGGGGGTGCTCCAAGGTGGCGACGTACAACGTTACGTTTAGAGATGATATCTTGTCACGTCTTTGATCATTTTTATAAATTTTTGTATTCGATTTCAAACTGTATTTGGTTTACGATACCCTTGTAAACGAGGTGTATTACGTCGAAGGCTCCACAGTATGTCAGTATGTCGCGAAATGTCTAGGCAAGTAAACGTAGCACACGTTGAAACCACCTAAAATGACGCAACGTTGCCAAAATGGTCGATCCGTCCTTCGAGTCGACTTTTTCGAGTTTCTCAACTTTGTAGTATTGATGAGGTATCAGTTCAGAGACTCGGACATAGTGCTCAGGTGTACAAGTGTTCAACGCGTTCACTAGACTGATCGTTGTTACGTTGGCTTCCTCACAATCAGTTCGTAAGTCGACTCTTCCGACCGAACTGCATGTGTTGGTTCTCTGATGCCGTAACATGCACCTTTTTAACCACCACTTTTCCACACACCTCACAAGCAGCAGTTTTCTCCTTGGGCATTGCATCATCATCAAACCAACACGGTAGCCATGTTGGTACTGGTCAATTACCCGGACTACCTAGTATTCGACACTGTCTCCAATCTCTTTACAGTATTAGTGATGTCCGTATGGTCGAACATACAACGTGCTCTAGCAACAACAGTTTCACATACGGTTACACGGACACCTAACACGTTTTCGTATACAGCCACCTCTCGCGTCTTGTTACCTGAACCACCGCGCACCAGACTACCATCGTCCACTGCGCGTGTGCTAACGCTGACTCACACCGCGTTGTGTAACTCGGGCACCGCTGCACTGCGCGCACACATGTCAACCGCCGCACCGCTGAACCCACTTGTCACTGCCGCCACCGTTGCCGCCGCCGTGGTTACTGTGTGTCGCTCCGCGTTGTGTTAGCTTAGGTTAGGTGACCTTTGAACTCATCCCTCTTCAAAATCAAAAAATCTAAATCTTTTTTATTGCAGCTACATTGTATATACATTGTATGGCAAACGTCAATACGGGGTTTCTAAAAATTCCAGGCATTCATACACACAATACACATTCATACTTACAATTTTACAATCACGCCTCTTTCATTCTTCACCAATGCAGCCCACTTAGCACAGCAGAGTCAGTCTTCTAATTGGGCGGTCTCCCAGTCAAATGCCAAAAACTCACCCGCATTATAGAATGCCTGAGACACCAAGAAGCGTTTTGGGGCGAGTCTTTAACGCCTTAGGCGTTGGGGCATGTTTAATTGAATTGGACAGTCTGTTGAAGGAAATGCACACCCGCTTGCGAGGGTAGGCGTTCATGAACTACCGTTCTGTGTCTCCCAGTCCGGTAGTTTGCTCTGCCACGCGTCTCATACAATGTGTATGTCTTGGCCTCTGGTTAAGGCACATTTACTCATACAAAACAAAGTTTGTTTCCAAAAATGTAGAGGCACGGCAGAGTCAACAGCTGCAATTTCTTGAAAGCTTCCCTGCACGACTCTATAAATTTAATTTTGGCGATTACTCTAATTGCTTTTTTTTTGGAGTCTGAATGCTCTTTGAAACTGAGTGTTTGCGCAAGCTCCCCAAAGGACCACTCCGTAGGCAAAGATGGGGGTAAATCAAGCCGTAATACGCCGTAATCAGTACCTGACTCGGACAGTATTTGGCTAAAGATCTCAAAAACAAAAATGCCTGAGCAGATTTTTGCGCTAACATGGTCAATGTGCTCATTCCAAGTCAGCCCTCGATCGAGGTACATTCCTAGGAATTTTGAAGAGCAGACTTCTTCCAGTGTGGAGTCATCTATCAAAACGGCCGGCTCACACTGGTTGCCTGCAGTGCGCAAGGCAAAATTCAAAACGTTGGTTTTTTGAAGAGTTTGTTGTTAGATTGAGGCCTGTGGAAGTATTGGACACAGTTGTTGATGTCAACAAAAGCCTGTTGTTCCAAAACTTCGCTTGACATTGCATTGAAAAAAAGAGTCGTATCATCGGAAAACTGCACCAATTTCCATGCAGAAGCGATGATTTTATATCGTTCACGTAAAGCAGGAAAAGCACAGGACTGAGGATAGACCCTTGAGGGACTCCGTATCTCAGGTCTATTGGTTTGGATGATTTATTTTATATTTGGACAACTTGGGATCTCTGACTTAGGAACGAGCTAAGCCATTTAAAGAGGCACGCCTCGAATGCCGTGGGACTCAAGTTTGTCGAGCAGTGTACCGTGATCTACGCAGTCGAATGCGAATGCTTTGGACAGGTCTAAAAACACACTCATGTGTGGTTTCGACATTCAATTCCCTCTACAATCTTATCGATAAGACTCACAACTGCGTCTGTTGTCGATTTGCCCTTTCTGAAACCAAATTGTTCACTTGAGAGCTGATTGTATTTGTCCAAAAAGTGAAGCATTCTTATAAGAAATAGCTTTTCAAAAATTTTGCTTATCACTGGCAAAATTGAGACAGGCCGATAGTTAGTAATTAAAGCTGGGTCGTCTTTCTTAAAAATAGGAATAACTTTAGCAATTTTCCAGGAGAGAGGGAAACACTCCTTTTTGGAATGAATAATTTACTAAATGGGTTAAGGTCTCTTTGGGGCGACGTAGAAAATACGCTTCCATACTACTTCTCTCTTAAGACATATTTGGCCTGTCCTCCTCTTCACACTGACCTAAAATTTATAAATTGTTACTGAAATCGTTGGAGCTGTTTATTAAAATATCATGAAATATTGCAGATAAGTTCAAGATATTTAGAGAAATTTGAGATGTTTAACGGTTACTTATATACAACAGTCTCACTCTCCCACTTCAGAGCCTCATCTTTGAACATAATTCTAAAATAAATCAAGATATTAGAATATCTTTTAGTAATTATTACTTCTCTCAGGATTGTTTGGTGCGCAATTTATAAAAATATCCTCATGGTGTCAAAATTGAATGCGTGCAAAGCCGCTGGTAACTGCTTGTTTTTATTATTTTCAATGAAATTACTCTTAATTAATTAATACAATTAAGAAACTAATTATTCTTATATCAATCTATAATGCTCTATGAAGTGGAAATTAGCAAAAAGCTGCTAATCAATCCATCAAAATAATTCTTTTAACCAATACGGTACCTTTTTTTATTAAAATTATTTTAAATTGTATTTATTACTTAAAACGTTATTGTAGAACAGCTGCTACTACATTGCAATAAAAGTCTGGGCCTCTTTACCATAAATCTAGATAACGAGGGAATTCCTCGAAGGGATTTGCAACATTCTGCTTCAAACAAGACTAATTCAATAGGTACAGGGCAGGTTTTTTATATATGGTCCGGATGAATGCAGGCACCAACAACTGTGTTGTAACTTCATGGCTTGAGTGAGCTTCATGGTTTTGAGTGAGCTTCAAGGCTTGAGTGAGCGTTATGGCTTGAGTGAGCTGAAAGCGGAGGGTGAAAGCATACTCGTGACATCCACCTGTTTCTTCAGACACTCCTAATTATCATAGACAATAGGAGTATTAGGAGTGGATATGTAGCGCTCATACTTCCCCAAAGAGTATCACATTTCATATACCTTAGCGGCATCCAATTAAGTAACGTGGAGCTGACGTTTATGAAATGCTAATGACATACTAGTCTCAGCCACCGAGCTACCCTGTTAATAGCAAATCGATACATCTGCCTCCCGAAAATGCTGATTACAGATTCAATATTAATGAAGAACCATACACTAATATTTTCAAAAGTTGTAAAATCATCGGAAGTGACCAAAATATGGAGTTTATCAAGAGGACCATAGTACTTAAGGATAATTTTAAGTACATTCACTTGATAGGCAGAAAAGGGAGGAAGTCAACTATCTTGTTAGGCTGAATAAATGCTTTGTCTACGGATGATTCATAAGTAAATATATGCGATATATGATAAACGGTGAGTAGTATACATTTATATCAACAAGATGAAGAATATTACATATTAAGGTAATGTAGGAGAAGAGTATATATGGAATATTTTGTACCGATTGTATTAAATTGTAATTCTGGGGTAACTGGATTACCGGTGGAAGGAGTAGGCCCAGAAGAATGATAAGGACTGGACAGTACAAAAGAGGCTTCTATCAGCGAGGCACGCATCGCAGATGGGAGTGTTTGATAACGAAATTGAGAGGTGGGGGAGGTAGACGTGCCGTACCTCCCGTCTCAGTCGATCGGAAGTAGTAGTAACGAGTATAGTGTTTGAAAGTGCTTAGAGTTATTTTTGCTAATCGTCATCGAACCTGCGGGTAAGTGAACTTTTTAACTGGAGTCCAGTCAATATTCATTCTTAATTATTTTAATTAATTTTGGGGAAGGAAATATTGTAAAAATTAAATTTAATGGGAATTTAGGAACTTGTCCTTTTGATCTGTGCAATATAAAACTTGTTGGTGCAGTGAGCACATGTATATAAAATTTTATGTAAAAATACTAAAAGAGTTTTGTGGTTGTTACAGATGCCTTCAGCAATTTTATTTCTCTAACACTGAAAAGAAGTAATATTTTATTTCTTTAACACTGAAAAGAAGTAATATAGTATATATTCTAACACTAAAAAGAAGTAATAGTTAAAGTAAAGTAAAGAAAATTAGTAACAAAATAAAATTGAATTTTGAAGATAAATTAAAGTGAAGAATTGTCAGATCAGATTAGAGTGTGAAAGATTTTGAATTTTGAAAATTGAATAAAAGACAAGCTGTAAGAACTTTGTACATTTTTGAGTGACGAATATATTACAAGTTTGAACTTAAAAGTCATCAAGAAGTTTTTATTTCAATTTTAAATCCAGTAATTTATTATTTTCAAGAAGAAGTTTTATTTTAGTTTGAACTTTATTTAATTCAGAAGATTTTCTTTTCCTTTTTGAACCTTCACAAAAATTTAAATTTCAAAGCTAACCCCTCATGTGCCAGTAAAACGGTACAATTTTATTAGAAAACTCTATGACATTTAAAAATAAATTCAGAGATAAATGAGATTTGAGGAATATTTTATAACTTGTACTAAACATAAGATAGAGCTGGAAAACAAGTTGCTTTTAGAGAAGGTTTTGAATGATCAGTGAGGAATCAGGCCTGTTCTACGCTCGAGTAGACGATGGGATAAACTAAATTAATTAATATTTATTTTTGTTTCTCGCATAGTATGTGACGTAACACAGTTTTATGAGAGCTTACCATAACTTCAGGAATAATATGACGTGTTAACAGGCTATAAATTCAATATGTTTGATCTCACTTCGTTAAGTTGTGTCTGAACATTAAAGTAGTTGTTTCGGCTCAGCCGGAAGAAGTGAATAGATCGTGTAACAAATTAAATGTTACTTCTTACTTCTTCTGGGATTTACCTGTAATCGTATCTTTAAAACTCGCCTTCGGCTCGCTGGGGCTACGCCCCCAGGCCCCCAAAGTAAACGCTTGCAAATTCGGGGATAAGCGGAATTCGGTGACTGTTAAGTCCGGACATTAAGTAAATGACAAGGGATTTAAAAATTGACCTTTTTTCATAGATTTTTTTTCCGGATTCGTAAAAACTTTTGACTTTGAGGGCATTTTGCGGTTTTAAACCGTTAGAGATACGACAAAAAGTGACTGGACCTTTCTTGTTGGAAATTTAATTTTGTCTTTCGATTGTGCCCTCAGATCTGATCTACGACCTAATGGTTTAGCCAGAAATGAGCTCGGGAGAAAAGTCTGCACGGGTCAGCTATCTTGAATTGTTTAGTATAAACATAATAAAAACCGACCTCAAGGCAGTATTTTAAGTCGAACAGGGGGTTTAATATCACCAGGAGACTATCTAGTCAAGGCGAGAAATTCCCTGGGTGGGTGATTAATGTTAAGGAGGTTAAGACAAGAGGGGGTTTAATTTCGTCAGGATATTGTCTGGTCATATGAACAAATTCCCAGGGGGGGTTAACGTTACCGGGGGATAAGTCTCCAGGGGGTTATCTGGTCATACCAGGATCTTCCCAGGGGGGGGGTTAAGAGATTTGGTGACTGGTAAAATTCGGACATGAGGTCATGGCAGGAAATTCCCTGGGGGGGTTTAATGTTACCAGGGGGGTTAACACATCAGGGGGTTGAATGTTACAGGAGGTTATCAGTCATACCAGGAATTCCCCGGGGTGGGGGGGTATATTATTACCGGAGGGTTAATGACACACTTAGGCCTTTTTTAGAGGGTATTGTGTCTGTGAACATAATAAAATATTCCTCTGTCCCTATCTACTATTGACGCTTAGCTAACGCTCAGCCAACTCCCGAAGTCACTGAACCTTTTCTGTAGATCACGTGATTTCCTAAATCCCGTTTAAAAATTTGTTTTGAGTTACGACCAACCGTTTAGCCGCTATTCAAGCCCGGGAATGTAAATTTTTAGGCGAAAATGTCCAATATTTTCACTTAATCGCGTTTTTGCGGTCAAACTAAGGGAAATATAGTAAAAAGTCACTGGACCTTTTTTGTAGGTCATCTTATTTCCTAAATAAAACGTTAGTCTTATTTTTGACCTCCGACCAATGGTTTCGCCGCTATCGACCCCAAAAACAAAAGTTTCGCGTAAAAGTTACAACAAAATTGTACATAATCACGTTTTTCGGCCAAACCAATCGAGATAGGGCAAAAGATTACTGGACCTTTTCTGTAGATCGCGCAATTTGCTAATTTGATGGGTCAATCAGATTTGAGCTACGACCAACGGTTCGGCCGCTATCGGGCTTGAAAAACATTATTTTTTATCGAAAAAAAATCTCTGGAATTTCAAATGTTCGAGCGTTTTGTCGCTTAACCATGGAAGATAGAGCAAAAAGTCATTAGACCTTTTTTTGTAGTTCACTTCATTCCTGACCATGAATTTTCCGTCAGATCCGAGCTAGCTCCAACGGTTCGCCCGCTATCGGGCTTACAAAAAAAATGCCTGCAGGGGTGAAGAATGCGCGATTTTTTGGGAATTTTTTTGAGGGGTTGAAAATGAAAAATTCTCACTTTTCGGGATTTTCCTGGTGGTTACACGTGGAAAGCTATCTGTGTACCAAATTTCAAGTCTCTAACTCATCTGGAAGTAGGTTAGAATTAGTATAACGTGAGTGAGTGAGTCAGTCAGTCAGTCAGTTACACATGCGGTTGTATATATATTAGATCCTCAGAGATACAAAAGATTGTTCGTTACAAGAATTTTAAGATATGCATATACATTCCACATCACGTTTAATTTTTTTCTCTAGGTCCATAAATAACGGAGATACGAATTATGTTTCGTTTTATCAGCGCCGTATTGAAATGAAATGGCGTACCTCTTGGTACGATATAGACAACACACTATAAAAAAAGTATTGTGTTAGAATAGTTTTTTGTGTGTTTTTTTGGGTGAGGTGTTTTCGAAGTAATGAAGATAGTTTCCTTAAATGCTACCAAAAGGGCAAATGTGCTGTGAAAGAGACATTATCAACAACTTAAATTAATAAGAAATACCCCTCTCCATTTCATAATGGTAGTGTTTAAAAGCTATTAAAATTATATAACTTAGAGAATGTTAGTTTTACGAATAATGTTTTGTTGGAAACTTGATGACAGATCCAATACTATTTGTTAAATCCGTTAAAAATGAAGGAGTTACGGCTATTTTAATGGTTGAATGCTTATTCTCTCTTACCCACGGGAAGGATACATAATCTTAGATCAAAGCGCTTAATTTGTTTGATTGCAGATTTTTACATTATTAACAGCTGTGTACAAAGCATTATACATCTCTAGATGTAGATGAATTAATTTTTCATATATAAAAAAACTAAATTGCTGTAATTTTTATTCTCATTTATTTTAATTCCTTTTTATTAAAAACTTTCAATGTATAGTTGGAGGTTTTCATGCTGGAACTGGCTCACACTCCAGTTCACCTGGCAGGAATGGACTTGTTCACGTTTGACAACTCCCTCATCACCGATGTAAGTATAAGTTGTTGTAGACGTACTTATATACATTACTAGCTGTTACGTACGGCTACACATAAAATATTACTCTGCAGTATGAAGTACGCCTTTATTCGTTAAAGTGTAATTACACTCATTACTAACTAAGCCACGTTGATTAAATATTGATGAGACATACTTTCTTCTAGTAGAAACTCTCGGAAACGACTCAGATACCCGGTTAGGATACGAAGAAGAGAAATTCTTGGGATCAGTTACATTAATTTTAAGTAATACTTACAACCAATATACTCAGCCTAACAATGTTCTTCCACAAGGCCGCTTTCAGAAGGTTCGTTCAACGATGAGATAACACAAGCAGCCCAGAAGTCTGTGCTAATCTTATTTTAGGACAAATCATCATTCCTGAACCCCATATTATGTATCGAAACTTGACTTGGCTAGTAAAATGATACATTATTCATTGTCAGTACTCAAATTATATTTTATTATTATTATTTTATGATTGTACTAATCATTTTCACTGGTTTTTTCATGCAAAGAGCAACGAAAATGAATATATCTGTGTTGGTACTCTTTATAGTATTTTCGCGTTGTTTCGTTACATATTGTCCGTACATTACAGATTCTCGATTATTTTACATCATTGTAGAAGGTTTAATTTAGTATACTTACGTAGTACGTAGTGTACATCAGCATGTGTATTGTGTGTATTGAAGTGTTATGTATTTTGTCTACGAATCTGTGCAATCGTGAATTGCTCCAAGAGTTTGTTTAGAACAAAATATAATTATATAATTATGGAAGTATATGATTGAACCTTTATATGGTAATATATTTGTAAACATAATTTCTTATTAAATGTAACTAAATCTAGTCCACATTCTTACAAAGAAATAAATACTCTTATCACAATATTTAAATGAGATTTCAAGATTATAGATTTTCAAATGTTTGAAAGTGTTAAAATTATATTAAGATGCCAACACAGAATTATTGCGCCATCACTGCTGTACAAAATAAATTCTAAACTAATATTGAGAACTCAATTTTATATTTATAGATGATGGCCACATGTGAAATCTACTTTTTCCAATTGAGCAGTAAGGGATACCTATATATTAAATTCGGTTCTTTTTTAGATTGGAGCAATAACAATTACTGTTAATGCTTTGAACATGAGATGCTCATTAAAATGAAGTCTGAAAAAACATTAGGAGCATATCAATAGATGAAGTGCACAACAGAGGTTTCTAGACTGTACAATTACAAATAATATTTAACAATTTATGAGATACTTTATTATAACAAAGGCCGTATCTTAATTATAATAACGGCTGTTTTTTAGATACTGAGAACTTGCATTATAATAATTCATAATTTAAAAGAATTATTTTTTTGCTAGGTTGCCGCATTCTCCATGTCCATGATGATGATTTTCGTCCAGTTCTTGACGTAGGGTGTGTAAAGTGTCACCACACCAACACAATGACATCATATTCTATTACCAGTTTTCAGAAACTACATATTATACAGCATGGCTGTAGGAAAACACAATAAAGATAACAAATAACGGACAGATTTCCTGAATACTTTCAGCAGTATTGTATTTATATTTTAGTAAGAATATATTTGTGTTTAAAATTAACACAGTGATGTTTCCTACCCAATGTCACACAAGCATGAAAAAGTATTCTTTATTTATTTCTTAAACGTCAATTTATTATAATTTACTTATTATAATGTATAAAGTTATAGAACCCTAATAATGCTGATCTAAATATAGTATGGTATTTTCACACTGTGTGAAACTAGTTTTTAGTATACTAAATAAACTAGTGTTTTTATAGTATACTAAAAAAAAGAATACTATTTTTAGTATTCTAACTGGCGGACAAGAATTCAGTGGACTTTGTTTAAAATCTTCCTATCCATAAATTCATATACGTACTCATTATTTTTTCTAAATATATCTAAATAAAGGTGCAAATACAGGTAGATTCTTCCTTCGCATGCATTCATATATAGAGTAATTAATATGTATTTGGATTTAATACTGAATTTTTACCAGAAAAAGGAGTTCTTTGAGAAAATTAACTTTTTTATAATGTTATTTACTACAGATGTACAAGATAATATTTTCCGAGCATTATACAGTGTCCAGCAATGACACACAACCAAAGAGGCAATTTTGATATAATGTGCAAAAATACCAAGACAGTAATAGACGGTATACAGAAGGCATTTCAATGGCATGGTTTATATTACGTTTTCTATAGATAGTTGTACTGAGATTCGTCTTTATAGGTTTAAGATTAGTGCTTAATTTAGTCAACAATTACCTTTTTTCATTTTGGTCAAGCACAAGTCTCACTCTAGGTAAGTTATAGGTTTCGTGTGCCTATGATTTTGGAATATTTGAAATAATTGCAATATTAATAATACTTGTAGACTTTTATCTTTGGCAATATAATCCGTAAGAAAAATAATGTCTGTTTGTATTCAAGTAGTACCGCAAAGAAAATTGCTTTAAATAGAGTGGTTATTTGATAAGGAGCAGAAAAAAATTTGATTTGAGATTAGGCCTTGTCACTAAATTCACCGCAGCCCAAAATTGGGCAGTGAAAACCCATACTTTGTGTGAAAAGAGTGCAATATCATCTCCTGCCAAGAAGCTAAACACACTAACGTGATTAACAAAATGAAGTTTGTTTTTATAATTAATTATAAATTACGATATAAACAATCTTATCAAAATTAGAAAACTTATCTTTAAACTTATTACATTACTACAAAAAAGGAACGACATACAATGTTGCGATAAGAATATGGGAGTTACATAATTTATATCGATAAATAAATTATAACATTGTGTAGACTAATGCTACCTAGCAACATTATTCTTATTGATCTACAACAACTTCTGACGAATTAATATTATATCAGAAGGCTGGCTGTTTTATCCAGTAGGAGGTTTGACCATTATTCCAACATAAAGCTTTCTTAAGGAAATGTTTAAACGTAATCAATTATTTAGTGATTTGCATTAAAATTCACTTTATGTTCAATAGATAAGAAACAAAAACTTATATGTTTCCCTTTGGTTTTGTTTTGGGGAATAATGTTCATTGCACTACACATAATTATCATGATATTGGGGATGTACACGGATTGCAGAGAAAACCGCATTTGTAATGCCGCCATTTTGAAATGAAAAGTGATAATAGGTGTTTTTTGTAATTTTCCCTTTAACATACCTACTAAATTTCATGTTATTTGCTCCAAATGGTTCTGAGATAAGATTCTTTAAATGAAAAACACTTTTGATTTCACAAACAGACACTAAACTAAGAAAGATAGTACATACGTTCATATGTACTTTTTTTGCTTGTTTTTGTGTCTACTATCATATCCTGAAGTTGCACCAACCTCTCGCGAAACACTCTGTATGTACTCAAAAATCTCTAAATACATATAAACAATTAGATCGCAAGGAAATTACAGATTTAGAAAAATTTTCATATTATTTACATTTGGGGTATTTTTTTTCAGAAAATACCTCTCTACAAGATTCTTAAATAAGTTGATAAATATCTTCACTCACAAGTAACAAAGTTTATCTAGCTAGTTCTTTACAGAAATTTGTTAACTGTATAGCTGGTTCATTTTAAATCTCGTAATTTATTCTAATAAAAGTCACCATTTAATTTATTGGCAGTGCTGTACAATCTATCAAATTTATCGTAAAATGAAAATAATTTCCTGGCATGAAATCAGCTAGCAGAGGGGTGGTCAAGGTATGGAAATTTAAATCATTGCTCAAATCCTATTCAATATTCGGAGCACTTACAAGTTGCTGTATACTTGAGTAACATATCTTAATATATTAACGACGTATTTTATCACACACATATCAATTTCGTACGCTATAGCATCGTGTAACTGATGATATAACACTCTGAGTGGTATACAGTTGTCAATGTTGGCGAGTCTAATCAGAACAATCTACAACTACACGATCTTGCTCATGACTGACCAGATAGGTGATAACACAACTAGCACTAAAAAAATAAACCAAATTTCAGGAAAATTGGTTTCCAATATTCAATCATGTTATTGAGATTAATCAGAAAAGTTTGAAAAATATTTGGTTGACTTTACTCTGTAAATGTTAAATTGAACATACTAAGTAATTACATCAATTATATAGCTTACACCAATTGTGAATCATATATTTGAAAGCCATTAGCAAAACAAAGATCTATTTTTACCGATTTTAAACGCACAAAGGGCTTTTAATGAGGTATGTTAATTGCATTGTGATACTTCTCTATTGTAGTTTGTCATAAGAGACCATGGTGAAAAGCTTTGCAATAGCTTTCTTGGAGAAGTTCTTTTTCAGCGTATTTAAGCTGGCAATTTTCGCAATCCCAGTTTTTCGTAAGTTTCCATAATGTTTAATTACTATTGCAGATGTACAGATTTAAAAGCAACAAATTCTTTAGAAAGTATCAACGGTTTCCAAATTTCACGGATGAACACTAGTTTATGGTTTTGTCTAAATCATTGACTGACAATAAATTGACATGAACGTTTTAGAAACCCTCTATGACTCAATAACTTAATGTACTATTTCCTTTCAGAGGAACCTATACTGGCGGCCATCTTGACCCATAAAAAGATGTTAAACCTCAAACACTGTTATGCCCTTATTTGAGGTCATATAGTATTAGGAGAACACTTTTTTTAACTGAACCCCAATTTTAAAGCAATTAATGTTGTTAATTAGTTAATATGATGAGTGAAAAATGGTGAGTTTTCTGTACTTTCCAAAAATCACTCTGTTACGTATTTTTTGTTAATAATTTTTTTTATTTATTGAATTTATATTCTAGGGATGTATTTACTCCAACTAAATTACTGTTAACCAAATAAATTTACATTATGAGGCTTGGTCGTAAATGTATAATTAAATTCGAAAATAAATCTGTATTCTTCTTACAAGAGAACTTTTTAAAATTGTGACGACCATTACCGTTCTTTCGTAGACTATATTATACTTATTAGTTACCCTAAAACCTGTCACTGTTACTGTTTCTGTGACGTTAACAGATATAAAACGGTTAAAAGAGTTACGAACAATGTAGGGTCGTAAATTAAAAGTGCAAACTCTATTATTGTTTAATATCTTGTTGTTTTTGTACCTACTGTTGTCCAAGAATATAAACTTATAACCAGTAACCTCCTTTTTGTGGTCTACATAAAACGTTCCTCATATACTGAAACAGATATTATGTTGAACAGTTAATCGTATACTTAACACACCAGTTAGAAGACAGCTATTTGATGTTTTAGTGCCGTATGAATGTCTAATTTGACTTTATAATGTAGCAATTGGAAGATTTAGTATTTAAATTCCATTAAATTTTTTACTTTAATCATTTATGTTTGAATTTTTTGTTACTCAATCACACGAATTATAGTTGGCAGATTTAATGGAAATTCGGTATGTACACTGCATAAATATAAGAATAAAGCATAATGTTCAGAAACATTAATTTGCTAAAATATTTTCTCATAAATTTGGTATTCCATGAGCAAAATACAATCTCCTAGTTTGCTTCAAATAATTATGATACAGTATTAGTATTTTGCAACCTTTCCTGTAGATAGCAGCAGTAACGAATCCAATCAAGTTTATGTTAGATAGCCTACCTGAAATTAGTTTCCTTTGTCAACATGGGAAATTTACTGTAGCTGAAGGAGAAAACGAAGGAACCGGGCACTAATATGACTCAACGAACCATTCGGTCTGTGGCTACAATTTGAGGAAACAAACGAGCGCAGTAAACAACGTTCTTGGTCAGGGTAAGAAAGCAAACTCATCTGAGGAAAATATAATTCGTTGGAACCAGAAGTGCTCTTTCACGGGCAAAACCTAAAAATAGAAGTATATGTATGACCTTAAAAACGCCTTAAAACGCCTTAAAAACGAATCATGGACCCACGGTGTGATATATTACGATCTCGACCCATTCCTCAGTAAGACTCGATTAGTTGATTGAATCGTATGTATAGAGAGAGAGAGAGAGAATTTTCTTTATTCCAAACTTAGGTATATTATATTAAAAAAGAATATGCCTACGATGTCCCAGATGTTCAGCAGGAAATTGTGTGCGAGTGTATATAGGTTGGTGTCCTCCTCCGTAGACAAGTCGATACAGTCACGGCTCTCTAACCGATAGATCACAGGTTCAAATCTCGGGGAGGCCCAATATGATAGGAATAATAGCCACAGTGGCCAAATACAAGACAGCATAGCCAAGAGCTGAGGCTTAAAAGAGAATAAAAAAATATCAAAACCGCTTCCATGTTGACATGCCAATGACTGACAAAGAGATGGAGAACATATGAATCTACTTTTTATTTATAAATGTGATGTTCATGTTAGAATTTTAAATGGTCACATGATTTGAGAACTATGCAAAACTTTTTAAATCGCTACAAATGCAAGCGGTATACAAAGGTATGTATTGTATAATAGACATTCTTACTGCATTGAATTATTTTCAAAAATATTCTTTATCGTAGATTTTTAGTTTTTAACAAAATTGAGTATTTTAGTTCCGAGAAAAGATATTGTACTGCGGTTTAACAATTACAAATAGAATATCTTTAAGGATTTGTATGTGAATAGAATAGAACCTGATGTGAATTTATAAATGGATTTTTTTCATAAAGCATTTATTTTATAAAGTTTATGAGGGGCAATATCGAGAACGTTGAGGTACGGTTAGACCTCGACCTCTAAGTCATTTAATCTGTCAACATGAGGAGAATCTATAAAACTGTATGTTCTGCTCTGTTAGAGAAACAAAGACTACTTAACTGTCAACAGTTGAAAATAACATTATGTGGACATTGAAGTGATATTCTAAAATATTAGTTCCGTCCTCAGTTAATCTCATATACAATCTGACCTTTCTCCTGTTCTAGCTCAGCAGCAAAACTATTCCAACTACTCTTTCGGATGGGCAGATGATGTCTTCTATGGGCGCCTTAAAAACGAATCATGGACCCACGGTGTGATATATTACGATCTCGACCCATTCCTCAGTAAGACTCGATTAGTTGATTGAATCGTATATAGAGAGAGAGAGAGAATTTTCTTTATTCCAAAACATACATTGAGCTACGTTAAATGTAAACATCAACAACTGTACATGAATAGCGTCAATAACTATAAAAATCTAAAACTAATACTAAAACTTATATTAAAACTAACACTAACATTTACGATCATTTTTTAAGCAGTTTTCTGCTAATTGTTTGATAATAATTCTCCAATTGAGTATAAAGCTCTATTTGTGAAATATTTTTTTACTTCACTATCAAACATTTTGGCATTGTAATGTTTTATTTCTTTGGGTAAACAGTTAAAACATTTTTTCCCCATATATTCTATTTTCATTTCATAGAATGTCAAGTTATGTTTGTCAGTGCTGATTTTATTACGTGTATTGTAGTCATGCTTTACTGTTAAAAATTTTGTAGAATTACTTTTAACATATTTAATGACCTCCGTAACATAAAGACTATAAATTGTTGGAATTTTGAGCTCACTAAACAGGTGTTTTACTGAGTCTCGTCTGTTTAGGTTTAATATTATTCTAACTGCTTTTTTTTGCATTTTTAGTATCTTGTCAAGATTTTGTTTGGATGTTGCTCCATAGATACTTATTCCATATGCTAAATGTGAATGAATGAGTGCGTAGTAAATTTTTTTTAGAGCACTTTGGTTGCATATCTTTGACATACGCCGTAAGGCGTAGATTCCAGATGATATTTTATTTAATACATTGTTAACATGTTTATTCCAAGAAAGGTGTTCATCTATGATTAAACCTAAAAATTTGGTACAATTTTCTTGTGTTATGAGATCATTGCCAATTATAAGTGATGGTTGAATTTTGTGCCGATTTTGTTTTGTCGAGAACATTATGAAATTGGATTTTTTTGAATTCAATAACAGATTATGATTTTTTAAGAATTCTTCAATGGCTGCTAGCTCAATATAAGCAGAAATCTCTATCTCTTCGTTCGAATTGCCCGTTACTACCATATTAGTGTCATCTGCATATATACACATTTTACTTTGATTAATATTTTTGGTTATCCCTCCAAGATAACAAATAAAAAGTAGGGGTCCCAATATTGAGCCTTGGGGAACGCCATACTTGATTGTTTGCTGGGCTGAGACGACCTTCCTTAAATAAGTGTTGCCCTTGATATTTTCTGTGAACTGTGTTTCCACGTATTGTTGCCTATTGTTAAGATAGGAAGTAAACCAATTTAGTTCTTTTTTACTATTCCTAAATTTTTAAGTTTGTTTAACAACAGCACATGGGATACACTGTCAAAGGCACGTGATAAATCAAGGAAAATACCTATAACTTTTTTTCTGGCATCAACTGAATTTATAATATTTTCAATGAATTCTATACTTGCTGTAATAGTTGATTTGCCTGGTAAAAACCCATGCTGTTCTTCATCTAATAATTTATTTGATTCTAAAAATTTAAGTAATTGATTGTAAACAATACGTTCAAAGATTTTTGAGAAGGAGGGTAGAATCGACACTGGTCTATAACAAGAAACTTCTTTTATATCATCTTTTTTAAAGATTGGGATGACTTTCGATATTTTTAATTTTGAGGGAAAATGTCCCGAAATAAGAGAAGAGTTAATTAAATGTGTTAAAGGTTTCTTGATGAATTCTACTAAACCTTTAATTACTGTCATTGGAATTTCATCTACACCGGCAGAGTACTTATTTTCAAAAGAGAGAACGATCTTTTCTACTTCTTTTTCAGTTACTGGTTTGAAGGAAAATGTATTTTTCATATTGTAATTGATGTTTTGTTGGGCTTGACTAATCTTTTGTGGCTTTATATTTGGTACTATTAATTTGTCAACTATATTTATAAAGAAATCATTAAAAAATTCACAAATTGCTCTTGGATTACTGATTAGCAACCCTTCTTTGCGCAGTGTTATGTTCTTAATTTTCTGTTGTGATTCTCTCAAATATGAGTTAACTATACTCCAAGTGGTTTTGGCTTTATTTGAGGATCTTAAAATTTTGTTACTCATAATATTTTTTTGTGTGCTGGCAATATCTTGATTCAGTGATCTCCTTTTTTTATTAATGATTGGTTTAAGACTTAAGTTTTTTGAGGATCTAAACATTTTTTCTAGTTCCACTAATTCAGTTTTTTTTTATTCCTCAGATCATTTGTTAACCAATTTTGAGTTTTGAATGGTTTTTCTGTAACTGTTACTTTTGGGAAACTTACATCAAAATAATAGAAAAATGTGTTATGAAATATGTCATATTTGTTTTCTACAGGGGCCTGATAGACTTCCAACCACTCTTCAGCTTTGAGATATTTGAAAAATAATTCATAATTACATTTATCAAACTTTCTACATACTGTTTTTGTGTTATTTCTATGACTACTGTGAATGTCCATTATTTTAAGATATTGAGCATCGTGATCCGCAATTTTGGTTACTAAACCACCTGCTAATAACTTATTACTTTTAATATTTGTAATAAAATTATCTATGGCTGACTTTGAATTGTGAGTTACTCTAGTTGGAAAATCTATTTTGTAATCCATATTGTACATTTTAAGAATATTGCAAAACTTATAGTAAATATTATCTTTTTTTTAACACATTTATGTTTAGATCTCCGGTAATTATGACATTGACGTATTTATTGCAAAGAGTATCAATGAGGGTTTCCAATTTGTTCAGAAAAGAGTTTACATAACAATAGTCAGGGGACCGATATATACAAGCCAAAACAAAAAAATAATTCCCAATTTTAAATTCTGTTACACAACATTCATACTCTTTTTCTGTTACCATTTCCTGTACCTCGGGGATCAAGACAATTTTGCTAGTAATATTTTTTTGAGCCAAAATTATAACCCCACCACCAAGAGCACCTTTACGAGAAAAAAACGACCTCACTGTGTAATTTTCTATGTTGAGACATTCCAAGTCCGCTTCGGTCATTTTATGTTTATATACAGAATTAATGACTGTGGGTTTGTTTTTATTCCAGATGAACACGTCCAAAGTTATAAAACTACGTTTGAATTGGTTCGTTTACTGTAGATAAGAAATGATTTAATGTCAGGCATTATAATTTAGAATAGCTGTTCGGATTGTAAGGATTTTATTTTAAATGTAAAATAAATTAAATTCCTTCGTGTTTAAAAGTACCTGTCTTAATATTAACAACAAATTTCAGGATATGTTCAAATAGTAAATGTATTTTAAAATATGTATAAAAATGAAAATATGATAGTACCTTGTAAATTATAAATGTTCAAGTAAATGTCTATTTTCCATTCATGTTTATAAGACACTTTGTGCTTGCCTTGATCAAAATAATCTCAAAATATCGCAAAATACTTTGCATAGGCCTATAAAATGTTATTTTAGTAAGACCAGGTTATAATGAGACAAACTCCAGTAATTTAAATACTATTTAACAACTGATTAATTAAGCTCTATTCATTTTAGCCCTAACAAAGCTAAATTGCTGGATTTCAACGTTTTTTTCTTTCCTACAAGTAAAAAACATTTATGTGAATACATGACCACACTGAAATTTACAAAAAGTCTCTTTTAATTTGTGGAGTAAAAGCAATTTCTCTTGTTAATTCGTGTATAATCTACCATATGACTACACAATTATATTTCCAAAGGTAGTTATTATCTATAAATGTTAAATCAACCACTTTTAAGATAATTTAAATTAATTAGTAATAAAATTTACAGAGGGCTCAGAGTTCTGTCTTATATCTAAGCAGCGTTAGGCACATTTCTATATTCAAGATAAGCTGGAATAGTTCTTTTTAATTTTTGTCAAGGTAGCTTTTTATTTTTGGTTGATAATACTGAAAACAGGTAAATTAACAAAACAAGTAAAATAACAATTTCTTATCTAACAGCTCCAGAAATGGTGCACGCTATCAATCATGTGATCCACTACTTCAACAGTTTGGATGTCTGTATGCAATGGCTGCAACGTATCCCCTTTAGCTTTGATGACAACGTGAAAGACTACATATCCTTCGTACACCACAGGTACGCTCAGCCACGTATTAATGTGGTGAGGTCGGTTTTCGGTTGGATTTTAAACATTTTTGAACACAAGAAGTAGATTGTAAGGTGTGTGCATGCAACTTTAAGAATTAAACGCCCCAGCAACTCACCATGAACTCCTCTACACGACAAAACACTTTAGACGACAAAAGGCTTTTTAAGCGAGTTTTGGAATGGTTTTGAATTTTTGAATTTGTTATACTTGAAGGTTACAGTTTTATATTTGTATTGATTAAACCAATACCAGTATTGATTAATGCTGATAGATGAGGTCATACAAAACGTAGATAATACTGTTTTGATCACTACATGTGTAGTGGTAGGTATTTGAAGCAAAATTGACTGCCACCTTATAATTGGATCCAAAGAAAAATTTGCATTATTGTATTTTGCAAAAAACCAAATTCACATAAATATTAAAAATATATAAGAAGTTGTATTCTTAGCTTAAATGATGGTTGGTGATATTTTAACTGATTGAAAAAGTAATCTGTGGACTGTGCAGAGATTCACCCAACAAAGTATTTTGTTCCTCGAAGATCAACCGAGTCGGTGGACAACAGCAGATCAAACTAGGAACTTTCTGTGTACAAGAGAAGCTAAAGGTTCCTCTAAGACTCGAGAACACCGTCCTGCATGAGATGGTTCATGCCATGGGCCTCCACCACGAACACCAGAGGCCTGACAGAGATTGTTACATCTACATACCACCTCAGTGTGAGTAGGATTCACACGTACTAGTGTTGAAAAATATTGTAAAAAAAAGGAAAACATTGTTCGTTATTGGAATTGGATCAAGGGAATTGGCGGAATAAGAGTAAAAAGAAGGAAAACCTCTCCTGTTTTTGTAAATCAAAAGAATGATAGAAGACGACAAATTCTTTAGGCAGCCCCGTTTATTAAAAATATTCAAGAAGGCAGCCATTGGTAATTTTATTTAGAATATCACACAGCAGACCAAAGGCTAACCGTTTCTAATCACAACCAAACCTAGTAAAATTATATTAATTCAATTACGCATATAAAAAATGCTGTGGACAAGTTGATTAGCAATCTATGTTTCGATTGAAAATATGATGTCTAGCTGTGAGGTTTCTTCATTATTTTTCTAACATAAAATTCTAAAAATATAGTGTAATTGTTAAAACCGTTTAAAACTTATATTTTAAATTTTAAATTAAATACTGTTTCAACTATATTATTACCAAATATAGAGAAAACCTTTACCAAAACATTTATGATTTTGTACAAGTTTATCACCATATATTGCATGTGCTTGATTAGCATTATGTATTAAGATTTTTTATAGGTGCATGGATTCCAATCCTGAAACAGTGTTCTAATTTAGTAAAATATAGCTAATAACAATAACACGTACCTTCGTCAAACAGTTCAAGCTGTAGTCATTAACACTACTCTAGTTTCAACTTCTAGTACATCATCTTCTTGCATCAGCTTAACAAGTATTAAAAGCAAGGATTATCCATCTGGCGTCATCATATTTTAAAATTTACGAACACAGCACAAAACAAAACGAATAAATAAATAACAATGAAAAAAAAACAACGTTTATAGACTTTTTATACACGAATACTAAGTAGATAAAACACCGCAACTGGAAGAAGACATGACAACTGACACTACATGATTCCAGTTCCTGGTGCAACGACGTTATCTGTTCAGAGAAAAAGAATAACAAAACACTATCTGATAATAAAACATAAAATGAAAAACAAGACAAGTACATATTATATAGTATAGTAAAAATGACCTTAAATCTCATGGCGATAACCTAGTCTTTAAGACAACAAACCACACCAGGAACATTTTGAGATGCAAATCTCATAACTCAGACAAAAAAGCTCAAACCGGCGTTTATAATCTAACTAGTTCGATTGCTAACATAGTTTTTACATCAGACAGACATTTCAAAAAGTATTTAGAAAACGACGTAAGGGAATCTTATTTATACAATTTTTTAAAGAACAACATTATTAAAAATCAACTAATTTTATGAAATTATATCAGACTAAAAGTCTTAGTTTTTATAAACCATAAATGAATAAAAAAGCAGGTTACTCACTGAAACTATAAATCAAATATGTACTGAACTATAAAATATTCAGTTTTCTTTCAGCTGTTTTTTTATTTGGACCTATTACAAAATTACCTAACTTTCTACTTTAAATGCCTGTAGTTTCTTGTGGAGTAATACAATTTTATTATACTTTTTATAACCTCATGGTTGTTATCTTCAAGGGCTATAAATTTAAAATAAAAAAATATTTTCCCTATCAAAAATTTATTACACCACCTTAAGAGCTGGCTGTACTAGTGGTCATCTTGATTGTAGCCTAATAAGAACAGTGTTGAACTTCATACATTTTTACAACGTAATCTTTAGTCTGGGTGGTCTCTTTTCAAAGGAATAATTATTTCACATCCAAACGCTTTTTACTTTTTTTATTTTTCTATAGGTTATTTTGAAAAAAATTAAAATTATTTGTATTTCATAGTTTGAATACCTACTCAAAATGTATAAACTATTAAGAAAATCTAAATAGACACATAGATGCGTATTAATTATATGTTAAAAATGAGAAATATTCCATAATGCTACAATAATAAATAAGAGCATAAAAGTACCTGATGGTTAACATTGATCTTATGAGTAAAACGCAATGTAGTTTCTCTACAGCTGGCTCTTGAAGACCCCATCAACATAACCCTTCTTTTAAAATCTGTCCTAACACTCCACATAATGAGATCCTTAAAGTAATGTGACGTGCCATGTGTGGCGTAGATATCCCATCTTCATCCTGTTGACACTCTGTAAATACATTGAAGTTCATAATTTATTCCATTTATAATGCAAACGTTTTGTTTAAATAAAATTAATTAGACAATATTTGGTTATTTTGGTGTCACCCCACCAGGGATTTGAATATTCTAATGATTCTTTCAGTGGCTGCCAGACCACGGTACACAAGAGTAAAGGGATCCTATTTTCCTTCTGGGTTTCCATAAGACCTATACAGTGTAATGCATTACCCAACCTCTCAGCTTAGGGTTCACAAAGGTGTAAGTATGAGACCTATACTTGTTTTGAGAAGACTAAGTATGTTTTCTTTCTCCTCTCTGATATTTTATGAGAGATAGCTTCAACATGGTCATGACCCTACAGGGATATGAACAAGATAAATGCCAATATATGCCATAGTTTTCTTTTCTGATCTACTTGTGTTGGGAAAGACACTATTGTGGAGAAAGACACCAGATTAATAACGATATATTCCTATAATATGAAAAATAGCACTGGGAGAAATATTGCTACAAGATTCTTAATGAACTATAGTAATAGAAATTTTACTTATAAATGTAGATGTGATCATTTCACATACTACGAAAATTTTGTGTCCATTTCTTTGAACTATAGAGCTATATTTTTTGTCAGATTTTTACAAATATTTCCAAAATCTTTTCTCTTGCAAATATGAAACCTAAGTTACTTATTAAATCAAAGGGACAGAGCTGCATTTTAAAAAATATTATGAGTACTTATTAAGTAATGGGTCATATTAGTTTAATCTTGACAAAACTTCACATAACAATTTTATAGATTGATTTCTACACCAAGGCTAAAATTTGAAACAAATATGATCAGAGGGAGTGATGAAGCCCTACAATATAGGCAGTGAATTACACGACCGGTCTGAATCTCTTATCAAAAATTGGCAAGAATATTATATGGTTTATGTGTTAACTAACACAGGATTAGTAATAAACATGCTTTGAGAGAAGAGATTACAGCCCCAAGGTGAATACAATAATCAACAACACAACTCTGGACGCCTGCGTAAATCTTGACATAGTAATTTTATTCATTGATCCCAAATTCCAGGGCAATTTTAAAAAAATATTGTCAAATATTTTTCCTTAATATGGAGAGTTTTATTTATTCCAACTGTTATAAGCAGATCATTTTGTGCACAACATTTATCACAATAAAACTGTTCTAGGCAATTATGTAGGTTTATTAGTTTTAAAATTTGCACTTTATTTTAATCAAATACTATTTTATGATGAAATAATATTGTTTAGTTTTAGCATTGTTAGTGGGGGCAAAAATTGGGCAAAGGCTGCAATAATAACTTCTGAGTGTAAAGGTCAATTATCGAATGTTACGTCTGTACCAGAATACAGTGAGGCTAGGACGTCAAAATGTGACTCTGTCTGAGCTCGATTTACACAAACTGAACCATCTCTACTGTGGGCGGAAGAGCTACTGTGAGGAACATAATACATGTGCCACCTTCTATGACTTCGCCAAAACCGATCCACTGTGCTGGCGCAAAGGGCCGAAATATGCCAGCGATCCACGGAACTTCTCCAATTCATTCAGTGATGATGACGATATAAGCGACGGGGATGAGTAGGTTACTTCTATAATTTTTTAATAAACCAGCGTTTTATATTCTTTCTTGATCGGTTTATTGTTGTCTTTGGGTGGATAATTTTTATTACCTTTATAATTTATATTATATGAGGTTAGCTACAAATTAGCCACAGCTCCCATATAGTCTCTATAGTCACTGAGTGAAGTTCATTAAGCAGATTCAACCAAAATCTTCATTTTTCAGGTCCTAGTAAGCAGTAACTAAATTATTATTGATCAATTAATAACATTCAAATAAAGCAAAAAATAAATACTTAAAGTTATTGGGTGAAGCGCACAGGAGGAGAATTTATCTTGACTTAGAAATATATTTTAGGAAAATAAATCAGAGCTGATTGGTGGCTTACCTTACCAAAACTTGAGTAAAACCTCTTAAGTATGTGATATTAGTTAGTTAAGTAGTTTAAGTTGAAGCCTTCATATTTTTACAATAAAATAAGATTAAGAAGTTACATCTTGTGTTTTGAGATGTAAAAAGGTTTTTGTCAGATACAAACCAAGTAATAGCACGGAATTAACAGAACATAAATTTTCAGTTTCCCAAATGCAAATTTAGTATTTATAATTTCCTTTATTCTAAAAACAAAATTATATTTTCTTTATGTACTATGCTACACAACTGGATATTCTTGTTTTTTGCAGTTCTATTACTTCAAAATTGCTTATAAGGGCAGAGAATAAAAAAACCTATTTCAGCCCAGTCCGGAAAAACTTGATCCTATTTCTATATCCTATTGTAACTTTACTCAAACTACTAAGTCCGCACTTCCACTCCTGATTTCTATCATATTCCTTCACTTAATCAGTATAATCCTTACTTTATTTGTTTTATTTGTCAAAATACAGTTGAAGCTATCTCAGTCTTATATTTTAGAAGATATTAATTTAAACAACAATAATCGACTATCCATACTATGAGCAGTTAGATAGGATTTCCAGAGTTCTAAATTTGGTTTTCAACAAACATTGATAAGTGTTTGCAAAGTCTACTAATAATAAGTATTTTCTCCCAAGTCTCAGGACCCCAAAGGAAAGATAAACAATGTGAAGTCTATCATTTAATTATATCCTATTATTTTAATAAAACTTTCGGATTCCTTGCAGTTTCAAATTGATTAATTTGAATACTCATGAGCAGCACAAAAACTTTGGTGAATTGGTTTTATATAAAATAAATTGGGTGCAAGACAGTAAAGACAGTGTATGTGCGCCTTCTCAGTCGGATGATGGCTAGGAGAGTTTATTCACTTTTCGGTAATTTTGGCCAGCAAGCAATCCAACTGCAGTGTATGATTTTAGCTCAGCTTATTCCAATTATAGTAAAACAATTTAAATCACAAACATAGAATAGACACAATTTTTATTTCTCTCATCTCTTTAATATAGTGTTCGTTTAGAGAATGTTGAAGAAGAAGCTGATTGAAGAAAGAAAATAACCTTAAAATAGATGTTAAACATAACTAATATATTGTCATTATATTTCTATTATCCTAATTTTAGGTACAAGTTTAGAAATTTGTCAGTCAAATATACTGCTTCTATCACCACAAGTATCTCTTATATCAATATGGCTTTAAGAGAAATTGTTCAACTACATTAGGTTTTATGGTTGGCTTAATCTTAAATAGACCAGGGAAAATTAAAATTAAAAATATTCTGTTGATTTGTGAAAAGCTTTTGAATGCTTATTACATAAGTTATTAAGTAAAGAATTGAAGTGCAATATTCCATTGCTATATTGAAGTTTTTTAAGTAAAATATCAAGGAAACAATGCAAAGTGTTCATATAAATAATTCTAAATAGCTCAAGTTTCAGTTATTGGGATCTTTTTTATTCTAGATTGTAATGTATTAGCAACTTTTATTTTGTACTATTGACACATCTTATCAGTACACCTGAGTATTTAGAGTAATTATATCTCAATTAAAACTTACTTATAAACTAGCAAAAACGTGGTATTCAATTGATTAAAATAAAATTGAATCAGTATTACTCAAATAATAATATACTGAGAGGAGTAGTAAATATCCCTATAAAGTTCTTAGATCTATAGTAAATAGTGATCTATATTGCCTAAAACTCTCATATAGTCAGATTTATATACAAAATTGTACAAAAGTTTTTTATTTTATCATAAAAAAAATATCTGTGGAGTCTTTTAGTAAACTTTATTATTCTTCTGCTCGCTCATGACATCCATTTGAGGTAAATCATCCATTTCGCAAAATAAGGCTTTTGGATAATAAGAAGATTACATTACCTGCACATTACACATATATTGGATTCATCAAAAACAACTTTTATTTTAAGACACAAATTCATCTTGTTTTTTATAAAGAGTTGTTTTATGTTATTGTATGTTAAACTGCTATTTTGATACATCTCAGATGAGACTGGTTTCATTTATGACAACTGTCTCCTTTATTAAGAACATAAGGTTTGTGTAAATAAAAAATATGGTTTATAAATTGTTTATATAAAGCCTTTTCTGTTCTACTGATACATTTTTTAATTATAGCTTTTTAGATAACAGATTTTTATGAGTCACTAGTTTCCTCCTATGGTGAAGAAATCATTATGTACATTATTTTAAAATTTGTTAATGATTATAATTTATCTTTAACAATATACCTTGACAATATTCTTTAATATAATTAATGATGAATAAATTATTTATTGACTATTATTATTATTACTTGAACATGAAGTTCATACACAAAAGATCAACAAGATCTAGCAAAATTAACTCTTACATAACTATTATAAGCAAAATAACTTAATTCAGTGTGTTTAGAAGGGAGGTATGTCTTAGATCTATTAAAATCGAAGAACACATTGAGTATAACCTTCACGTTTGACTGCACTTGTCGACCCAGTATGCCTCCACTGGGATGATTGTGTCTTAGTTTCGACGTCATATCTGTAAACTCAGGTCTCATAATTTGTTATAACATGTTTCAGTAATTCTACATGGTCGTTGACTTAATTTAGTGACTCCTGAGCAACTTCCATTTGCTGCTGTTTTTGTTCAAAATTAAACAATTTTTTAACAAATTTTACTCCTACCCGTTTCATTCCCAAAACATTAGAAAAAAATGTCATGGAATGAGCCAACTGATATGCCAACATCATCAGAGACTTCTATAATCATAATATGGCGATCGTTCATAACCATTTCTTCCACTTTTTCATGTTTTCATTGGTGTCCGGAGCATTTGTCATTTTCAATGTCTTCAAGGGCATCTTTGAAACATTAATACCGCCAGTAAACCATTGTTTTACTCACAGCAGACTTACCATAGGTCTTTATTAACATTTCCTGCATTTTGTTACACTTTATTTCATTTTTCACGCAAAATATAATGATAATTCTTTGACCAAGGATAATCATAAAAATGAGTTAATAAAACAAGTCTAACCTTAGCAGCAGCCACTTAAAAAGTAAACAATGAATACAGCTGGAAATGTTATTTTACTTCAGGAGCATGAGCACCAATATAATAAATAAAAACTTGACAATCAGACCCTTCAAACGCATGAAACTATATATTTTCATTCCTTTTTCAACACACCTCGTATACGACAAAAAACCTTTCATTTTAGGAATCAAAATCCAGTGAGTTGTATTCAACTACCTCTTACTAACTAAACATTTCACATATTATTTTACCATTTTTTTTCAATTGAAGAAATGCAACAATGTTTTGTAAGGTATAAATTAAAACAAAGACAAAATGTCAAAAAATCAGTTTTAATCATAAACATTTGCCATATGAAAACTATACAGTATGGATGTGTATCGACAGTCTTTGAAAAATAACTTCCTCAGAACATTTCAAGCTATTGAGAAAACATTTCATGTTTAAAAAATGTGAACCTGTAACAACTTATAGTATAACAATACATCAAATAATTCAAAAAAGATTTAGAAATTAAATCTTTTACAAATATTTGTGAAGTAAAAACATTTGAAATAATTACAATAAATATTACAGTTAAGGGTGCTCTACCAGTAATGTGAAACAGCCTTTAGTAACATAAGACTGATAAAAACTAATTATCGCAGTTACGTTTCTGCTTATAAGCGCAGGTGATAATGATAGTGCATCCTTCACTCTTACATAGAAGTGATAGAGGCCCCTATTGTAAAGGATATGTTTTATCTATGAATGTATACCATGTCGCAACATGTACAACACCTAAACTTCGTAGTTAATTATAAAAATCGGTTTTTTGTTGCTATATTGTTAAAGACTAGTTTCTGCTTCTTTGCCTAGCTTCTAATGGTTTGTTTTAGCATTTTAAAAATAAAATACTGTACATAGAGGAATAATTTAATATCAAAGATAGGAACATGAGAAAATGTTTTTATTTATTTGGTAATACAATTTTCCCACTCTTCAACCTCAGTTGTAAGATAAGCACTCTCTTCAGTGTCCACATATCGCAACATTTGTGTTCACAGTCTTTGTAGATGTCTTGCAAGTCTTGCAATATTATCAAATTATCTCAGACCAAACCCATGTGAAAATCCCAGGCCTGAATTGAGATTCAAACCTAGATTTCCTCCCCAAAGCTAAAAACCAAGGTCTTTATTATTACATTTCACAAAGTTATATGAAATTCATAAGTGTGATAAGAGCACTATGAAAACACTATGTTTCATTCTATTAGTATTGATAAAACAAGTTACAATGTTATTTACAAAACTAAAATAATTTACTAAAGATAACAAAATGGTTTCACTCAACAATAAGAAAGACCATTAGTGAGTAAAATGTTGTACACTTTATTGAAGAGCACAATAAAATAAATTCTTTTTGCCATGCAGTGGCTGCGTTATGCATGGTGCCGACCATGTTTTGTTCTATGTTGCTGACAGAGTATATTCTTGTACCCTCCCTACAGAAAATTATTAACTGACCTAAAATAGCTAATCATGACCTAGACCAGTTTTGTTTTGAATAAGATAGTTTTGTTTGATTACTTATGTACCCCTTTATACATATATTCCAACATCATATTATTTATTTATAGATCAAACAAGAAAACAACAGAGCCTTGTCAATTACGGTCTAAACTACTCACTAATTGTAATAACATCATTAAAAATATAATAAATTACAGAGTAAACTGGATTTATATATATTTAATCAGAACTAGAATTAAGAGTTGTGCAGAAACCAGGCTTTTTACACTGGACCTGTCAAACTACTAGTGAATAGTCACTTAAAAATATTTCTACAATGTCAAGCAACTAGCAGTTTTTGCAGTCATCTTTTTAATCTAACTTATCCTACTGAAAATCTGATTTAAGTAGGGCAAATTGTATATTAGATTAGTTGGGATGTTTCACAGTTTAACTCAATGTATTGTTTATTGAATAATAAGGTGTAATAAGTGTGCAAAGAAATTATAAAGCTGCAATACAAAACGTTGGTTTGCTATTTCTGTTCCGCTACTCCAACAGAATGCAAAATAACGTGATTTTGTCTTCTACTTTTGACACGGGAAATTTTGTTCAAGAAAAAGGTTAGCTGGGGGTGGGGGGGGGGGGGGGTGGGGGGGGGGGGGGGTGGGGGGGGGGGGGGGTGGGGGGGGGGGGGGGTGGGGGGGGGGGGGGGTGGGGGGGGGGGGGGTATGATTATAGAGCAGCACATAGGCAAATAATAAACGCTGACTGCCATCTAAATCTTTGACTCTAAATCTAATATATAATGTAGGCTAACAGAGCAAAATCTGATAGGATTGTTCAAGACCATGCTATAAGTTTAATTTGTACTGCTCATTAACCACACACATAATCATCTTACCAAGCCATATCTGCTTAAAATGAGTAGTAGGTGTCAGAGACTATCACCACAGGGACCCAGTTTTGAATCCTGGTTCGGGCACATTTTCACTAAGGAATAATAATCTAGACAACTCTAAAATAATGCAACAGAACAGTCATGGGTTAGAGCTTCAAATCACCTAAACAAAGTTCATTTCAACGAGTAGGCTATGCTTCTTCTAAAATGTATTCTGACAACACTGTTTTGATGATAGCAGATATTATGTCTGATAATTTGGACTGTAATATCTTCATTTCTCTGGAGTTGCTATGGTGACATCACAGCCAGTAAATGAAGGAAAATTCACATTGGACAGTATGGCACGGGAAAGTACCAATCGGAAATGCCCCTGGGCATAAATGCTGGCTTCAAAGACACCACCCCGCAAAAAAAGAAAAAATATTCCTTGAGATAGTACCTAAATTCTAGCTCAGATCACTTGAGCACTTGTAAAGGTTAACACTTTAACTTTTTCTATTTATAATACATACGGACATATAAATTTATCTGCTTATATTGAATAATAACAAGTACCTAGTAGATTGAGGTCAACAGTATAATAATAACCTCTGTATAATACCACACTAAAGTACCACATTAATTTATTATTTTTATTTTTATATCTTAACAATAATTGTCTTATAATGTTACTACCTCAGTTTTTAATTAAATTTATAACATTAGAGATATTTTTCGATTAATTATGAAACAAGGAAAGTACTAAGTACGGGGAGACTTAGTAAGCGGCCTACACTCGTTATGAACCATTCAATATATTATTCAACTTTGATATGTAAAAATTTTACACATTAAGTTATAACAAACTACCGTAACAAGAAGAATCTCATAAATTACAATTTTAAAAACTTAAATTTAAAATAACATTACAAAATAACAAAACCAACTATGGCCTAGACTTAAGATATCAAAGAAACCTTACAATATTTATAACTTGCCCAGCTTGATATAAATTTAGTAACCGCTTTCTGAAATGGAGGAAAGAATTCTCCCCATGTATTACAAGGAGCCAAACCTACATGTAGGAGCTATTTAAACAAATTTCGTAATTTGTGAGAAATATCTAACATATTGTCTGACATATTTATCGCCATTTTCAAAGTCTCAAAATATTAATTACGTCTTGTTGTTTATTGTTTACATTAAAAATACTAGGCTATAACTAATAAGTTGAAATCATATGCTAAGTTAAATAAATTGTAATATCAAATTAAATCTTCGGATAAAAATAATCGAATCATTCGTTAATAGCTATCGGGTAGGGTACAATAAGCGGATCCGGTTTTTTTATATATCGAAATTAGTAAATGATATTACTTAATCATAACCACGTATATTGATTAATTAATTTGAACAATTAACTTAAATAATCTATATCAACAGCTGTAAACACTTTAAAATAATACACGTAAGGTAATATTTCAATTTTACATAAGTAACATTTGATTATTAAAAATGGCAGTCAATTTTAGAAAACTACACGACATGCTTTGAAAGATGATAAGACATATTTTTTGTGGCTTCAACATGGAATTGTACTGAAAAACCCATTATGTGAAATTTGTGGAAAAGGACTGTGTAACTGTGAGAGGAGCAAATATTGTCGTCTTCAGTGTTCCTAATTTTGGTTATAATAATTTGTTTGACCATTGTAAATATTAAAGTCATATTTTAATTTAAAAGGATATAGTAATTGTTATTGAGGACTATATACTTTTATATCGATTGATAGTCTAGGATTTGAGATGCAAATATTAGGTATCAATGGTTACATTCTTCGATATAAAAAACCGGGTCCACTTATCGTACCCTACCCTAGCAATCGCATAACGGTGTAGGCTGCTTATTAAAGTCTACCCAGTAATAGTCACATTTAATGAAGTTTAATTTTAACTGCAATAAGGAAAACTCGTTCAAAAATAGTGGCCTCCGGATAATACCAAGTACCCTTGTTTAACAGTCAGATAGGCCTAGTTCTAAGTTAGTTAAGATGTTCTTAGTTTCTTCAACACAATATTAGTGACTGTTTACAATTACATATGTTTTAGTGAATGTTTGTTACATGTATGATAGAAAGGTATAAATAATCCTACATTGAAAAATGTTCTCCCTTTTTTTGAGATTCATTTAACTAAATGGTCAAACCACACTTTTATTTGATAATATATTCATTTCTTAAGGAATGTCCATTCAAAAATCAATAAAAGATGCAAGTGGGGCTTGTTGAGGGTAGGGTACAATAAGCGGACCCGGTTGTTTATATCGAAATTGGCAAACGATATTATTTAATCATAACCATTGATATAACCAAGCAATACTGATAGTAATTTTGAACAATTATCTTAATATATATCAACAGCTGTAAACAGTTTCAAATAATACACGTAATCGTATTATTATTATATATTCGATAATGTGTGTGTGTGTGTATGTAAATATTTTTATATATATATATTTCTTGTGTCCGTGTGTATGTGACTGAACTCCTCCTAAACGACTGGACCGATTTTGATGAAATTTTGTGTGTGATTTCAATGGAATTCGAGAATGGTTTAGATTCACAATTTGGTCCAATTTAAATTGTTTATTTAATCAATATTTAATTTATAAACTGTTATTGATTTTGGAATGTTTTACCTTCGATCCGGCAGACTGCGCTACCACACGTAATACAAAGTAAACTGATACTTAACAGCTGTTAATACTTTCAGCTGAAGTTCATCAAAGAGGCAGAAACATTTGTTTACATTTAAAATTTAGAAAATTATTGGTACTTTGGGATTATACCGACCACACCCAGACATGAATCGTTATTTCACATTTCGTTTCTACTGATTACTAGATTAGCGTAGAACAATATTTCGTCAATATAAAACAGGAATTGTCTTATCGCAAACACCTCCCCATCCTCAGACAGAGGTCAAAGTCGAGCGTCTAGTAGATAACGTGATTGCAGAGTCTCGCCGCCCGTTCAGCTGGTGCATCGCTTTGTTGTACTTCCGTGTTTTACCTCTACATTTCTCCAAACACAAAAATTCAACAAAAACAAACATTTACCAAACTAAACTTTTTATTAAAAAAACACTCAAAACTTGTTTTTATTCTTGATCACATTCCGCCACCCAAAATGCGAGTGCCTCCGGCCATCAGCGCGGGCTTCGGCAGCACCTTCGGTGCTGCCCCGCGCTGATGTCGACGAAAGAAAAACATCCCTCGAGATAGTACCTATCAGTAAAATATCAAATTCTAGAGGGGCTAATCAGAAATATAAATTGAATTGTAATGGAAAGGCAATTATGTACCGTGCAAATCACGTGATGCCGCGCGGCCTGCCGTAATCAGGATTCTCGAGAAAGATAAGATAACAGCGACAACAATACCGATCACAATACCTGGAAATGCTTGTAAGTTTGTAATTTTGTAATTGAAGAGTTGTTTTTTCGTTCTATCATGTTTGTTTCTATAAATTTCTATTTTTGTGTTCTTCATACTGGTGTGGTCGGTATAATCCCAAAGTACCAAATTATTATTATAACGTGCTTGATCAGTAATGTAATGCAGATTGCATAGAAGAAGTTATTGCCTAATTTCAAATTTAGATTACACCAATGATGATCAAAATAAACTATCTAATGCAATGAAAATACTATTAAACCTTGTTATAAAAACCACCTCAAAAAGCCGTAAATGTCTGCACATAAGGTAATCGAATTTGGTTAGATCGAAGGTAAATGAAAAGAGCCGAAAGAAGACGCTTTATGATCGAAATTGGTTTTCGTTGATACATTTTCTTGATCAGAGCACAAGGAAAACACCACAATAATACTGGAAATATTTTAGACAGAAAATTAATTTTAACAGACCGAATTTGATTCTTTATAACCTAATTAGTTTATAGAAATTCATCCATATAAATTAATTATACTGAATAACATAAACACCTAGCAAAAACCATGAAAGATAGAGGCAGGAAATATGGTACCTACCTTCATAATGTGCCCAAGAGGCTCACTAAGGAACGACTATCAATTATGTCAGGAGTATTTAGAATGTGATAGAAAAAGAATATGGGAATATAGTGTACTGTTTTTCAACAGGAAATTGTGAGTGAAGCTGTGGGCACTGCTAATATATATTTATTTATTTAATAACTATATTCACACACGTAATAATATATAATTACGTGTGAATAATCATAAACCATTCAATAATAATGACATAAACCATATGAATTGGAGCTCATAATAATTTATGAGTTTTCGTTCTGGTTCGTTTAATATTTACGTAATTTAATTATTTATGAATTTTCCTATATACTCATATTTTAATTTAAAACATATGATTGTTATTTAGGACTATAGATACTTTTATATCAATTGATAGTCTAGGATTCGAGATGCGAATATTAAGTATCGATTATTATATTCTTCAATATAAAAAACCGGGTCCGCTTATCGTACCCAACCCCTTGTTGACATTCATCCTAGCTAGTATGGTTTATTTTTGGAGGTTATGGTTTATAAGAAGTAAAATTATTGATGAATTGTAATGTATCAGTATTGAAATGGTTGTAAGCACGATTTACCTGTACTTTTTGCAATATAATAGACATACAAAGTCTGTGAACAACACAGACATACCAGTTGAACAATCCAACAATTGTAGTACAATCCTATAATTTGTATAACCTCAAACCGGTAAATTTCGACAAACTAAACTCCTTTTTTCTTCTTCTTTTTGCCTGTTGGCTGGCCTTTATAAACTTATAACGCAGCCACGTTGTACAGTTCATTCTATATAATTTAATGTTATTTGCCGTATTTACTTTTAAAACATGAACCTTTTGTTTGTCTGTACAAAGAATAAAGTTGTTAGGTTAAGATCTCCCACATTTTTTGATCAACAAAGTTACATAGTGAATAACAACTACTTAACATATTACCGGTTAAACTAAGAACATTCAGTTAGTCTTTGTATTTTCCAAGCTGTGTGTTTTTTTGTTTAATTAACTGTATTGCTATTAGACTCTCAGATGTTTATTTTGTTTTGTTTGTTTTTGATGAAATTTTTGTAGAATAAACACATACCCTAGAACAATGATTACTAACATGTTTAGTGTAATTTTATGGTTAGTTAGAGAAGGAAAATCTAAGGATTACGTTTTGATTGGATTTTAGGGTAGGGGTTTTGATGTTCTTTTCTGCCAGGTATCCGTCAGGCATAACCTAATTCGAAAGGAAGGACAACGGAACAAGAACCTAGGCCATTTAGGAAACAAACATGTGTATTCCATACCCTAATCAAATTTACATGGTTCTATTTACTATATTGTTAAAAATTCATTCATTTCTTTATAAATTTGAGTGTATGCTTTTCGCAGCAAATCGATAAGTATAATTTTCGAATTCTGTAGATTGGCTTTGTATCTTGATTGATTTACTTTTTTGTAGCTAAGTTTTCTGGCATAAGATTACTTGGGACGTTCCAGCAAAACATGTTCCATCGTCTCTATCTTAGCCATTGTGCAGTTTAGGCATAGTGGAGTGAAATATCTTTTTATTCTGTATAGACATGCATTTACATTGCCATGACCCAGCCTCAATCTACTGATATTAAGATTTCCCACCTGCTAAAATTACATGATTTAAACCAAGGGTATTTTGTAAAGTGGCTCTGTATCGCTTTAAACCCCCAGCTTTTGAGGATTGTTGTAAGAGGTTTGTAAATTATACACCATAACATTTTTTCTGGAAGGCTTTAAAATCATCAATAGGTACTGGCAGGTATTGTGATTCCACTGCATCATTAGCTGCTTCCTTTGCTAATTTGTCCATTCTCTCGTTATACTGGATTCTTATATGTCCAGGTATCCACTGAATATATATATTCTTTTCTGAGTCTCCACCAATAGTTTAAAAATCATCATAATAATAACACTTTCTTTATATCCTTTACTGCAGTTTTCTTATGCCATGGTAGCTGATAAAGCCAGTGCATATAACTATGCTGATTTCCTTTAACGGCAGAACAAACTCAACTGCTAAATACATTGCATATATTTTTGCAGAGTAACTCGACATATGCTGGTTTAGCTTAAATTTGCGTTATATTTGGTTGGAGTGATGGAAAATAAACGGCAACTCCAACCTTTTCATTGCATTTTGAACCATCTGTGAAAACTGCCAAACAATCTTTATATTTTGTTACAAACATACTATATATGCCCTGATGAATTGCAGCCGTATTACAGGTCTTTTTACTGTAACTTTCATTAACTATAATGTATTAAATACTACATCTGGATTGATTAATAAAATTGGACGGTCCAAATCCCAGTGGTTTGGTATTTTAAGTTTATGGTCAAAGTAATTATGATTTACTTCACCAATCTTATGTATGGCTTTTATATACAGGGGGATTTTCTTATTCTTCTAACAACGTGACATGCTGATTAACAGATTGAGATAATTAATATTATAGTGTGCTGGATGTTCTTGATCATATATTATTTTGTAGACGACTCTTTCTGTAATGGTAGTACGCCCGCCTCATACTTAATGGTAATTTTGAAGTTTCGGTTTGTAAAGCTATGATAGGTGTAGATTTAAATGCATTCATGGTTATCCTTATACTTTAATTATGAGGTCCGGGTGAGATCCCTGTCTTCCACCTGCTAACAGTTTAAGGTTATTTATGTCTTTTTGACATTGGTTATTTAAATGATCTGAAAATGACAGTTTATCATCTATTGTCACACCTAACAGTTTGATAGTATTTTTAGGTACGAGTATTACTTAACATAACAATAACCATACTGTTCATTATTATTATATCTTTTCCTTGAAAATACTGTAATGTTACTTTTGGTGGCATTAAGCTCAAGATATAGTTTATCAAAACTTTTAACAATGTCGTTGAGTACAATTTGCATATTGTTGGATGCTGTGTCATAGTTCTTATGACAAGTGTAACGAGAGATATCATCGGCAAACTGTACTGTCTGTATTTCTTCAGAAGGCTGTTCTTTAAATCAGAGACGTACATTGAAAAAAGAAGAGAACTTATTACACTTCCTTGAGGCAAACCTTTGTAGGCATGTCTGGTAATTGTTTCATTTGGAAGTATCAGATGTAGACTTCTTCCTATGAGCCATTTACTAAAATGATGTATAAACTTTGTTGGTATACCGTGCATGTATCATTTTCTCATTAGGACTGGGATAGCTACATTATCATAAGCACTTAAAATGTCAAGTGCTGCAACAATGACATTTTCTCTTTGAGTTAGCGCAACCTGTATATCTGTGGTTAAGGTAAGTAAATAATCTGAGCAGCCACGCTTCTTCCGAAATTTAAATTGATTTTCAGGAATGATTTTTTGCTTGTTAACAAGCCACTCAAACCTATTCTTGATCATTGTATTCATGATTAGACAGGAGATTAATGAGATATGCCTATATGACTGTTCATTACCTTTATTTTTATTAGGTTTAAGAATAGCTATTATTTTACTTCTTTCAATTGAATAGGTAATTCCATTTTATAGTTCCATATACTATTGTAACAGTTTAGCAGAATATAGAGTGCACTCATTGGGAGGTTCTTTATCATACTGTATGTGACTCCATCTAATCCTGGGGATGTATCCTTTTTCTTAGAATAAATAGCATTATGAAGTTCTTTCATATTAAAACTATCTTCAAGAAAGCTTCTTTGGCTGTTAATATTGATTAAGGGGTAGTTAATTTCATTGACTTGTGCTACATAATCTGGAACAATATGACTCATAAATTTTTCTGCCAATTCAATATTATTATCAAATTCATGATTGTAGGCCATTGTTCTGTTCTTTAGCTTTTTAATAATTTTCCAAGCATAGGTTGATGAATTTCTGTCAGTAATCTGATTGCATAAATTAGACCAACCCTGTTTTTCGCTTGTTGAATTACCTCCTGAGCTTTGAGTTGAGCAATTTGATAATTTCTATATGTAAGTGGAGTCATATTTTGTTTAAATATTTTAAAAGACAGCCCATTATCACTCCCCATTGGATTATGTAATATATCCCAACTGAGCATCGTTGAATATAACTTAGGTGTAACAAATGTTAAATCTATTATAGACTGTTGTTAGGATAAAGCTGGAGTTGTGGTTGGATTATTTGAGTTTGCAAGTATGAATAGGGAGTTATTGTAATGGTTGTATATATCATTACCTCTACTGTTAGATTTATTGCAACCCCAAAAAAGGTGGTGGGCATTGAAATCACCGCAAACTAGAGTATACCCTTCATCATCAGAAAATAAATGTTCAAACCAAAATTCCTTGTTTATTTTCTTATTGGTGCTACACAAGTTTATGATCTTAATTGGATACTTCAAATTGATGGTGATAATACTAAGGAGTTGGATAGAATCTGTATTAATTTCTCTAAGTACTTGAGTAGTTATGGCTTTGTGTACTATTAGTGCTATGCCACCATATCCATCAAATCTATCTATTCTTAGTAGATAATAATTGTTGTCAATCAACTTGACCTGATTGGTTAGCCAAGTTTCTTGTATAGCACCAATATGAATGCCCTGCTTGGAAAAGAATAACCTGGCATTCCACTGAAATACTTTTAAATTACGTATTTCCATTGATGTTAATATAACATATACTATAGTGAATTGCTAATATTGTTAGTATTAATCTGACTTAGAAAGTTGGCTAGGCCCAACAGTTTATTTGGAGCCTGTGGTACTATGTAATGAATTACTGCTAGTATTGCCCCTTGTAGGGGTTGCTAAATCAGTTTTGTTACTATTTGTATGATCTCCGGATAATTTGGTTTCAGAGATCTCAAATTACATCGATGAAGGTTAAGTAAGGTAGACATTATTTAGTTTTAGTAATGCTACTGCATTTACTATTTATACCTATTTTGTTTGGTCTTTAAGGAGGCCATTTTTACCTTTGCTTATATTATCTGTATTTGTACCTATAAGGTAAGATGAAAAGATCTCTTCAATTTGTTTTTTTTTTTTTTTTTTTTTGCTGTGTTAGTGATTTTAGGTTAATTTTAAGGCATTTACCCCTTAACTCGTTAATTTTATCCTGCAAAAGGGGTTTTAACTGCTCTGTATTACTTTCATTGTCTGTTGACCGTGAAAAGTATGTTTTTTCAATGATGTCTGAACATGTACCTTGATTTGGCTTGTTTGTGTTACCATATATATTTGAAGGGATTTGGCTGGAATTCATGTTACTACTGTAGTTTAAGGTATTTACTTTAGATCTAGGTTTTCTGTATGTGTAGGTGCTATAACTAGAACTATTATCATTTTCAACTAGATCACTCAGAGGTGAAAATCTATTATTAGGATGGTAGTAAGATGGTTTGTTATTGCCAGTTACAGGTAGTTTTGAATAATCCGCATCATTGTTTGTTTTAATCTTTTCTGCGTAAGATTGTTTTATAAACGGTTATCTCTTGTTATTTTATAGGTTATAGAATAGTGTGCACTAGCAGTAAAATAATCTTCCTTATTAGCACTCATTCTGTTTTTAATAAGTTTCTGCCTTTTGAACTCAGGGCAAAACTTAGATGAACTACTATGTGGACCATAGGTTCAGATTCTGAATGGAATTTCTCTCCACAATCTTTGCATAATCTATCATTTTTACATGGTGAACTAGCCACGTGTCCGTAGGAAAAGCATCTGTAGCACTGTTTAACAGGAATAACAAAAGTTTCAACTTCATACGAACATAATTAAGTTTGATAAATTCTGGAAGATTATCTGATTCAAATGTTATTTTTGCAAAGTTTGTATCAACCAAATTATTGTTTACTCTTCTTTTAATTCTATCAACTTGAATTAGCGGGTGTTCACTTACAGATTCAGTTAGTATTTCATTTTCGCTTACATCTACATATACAACTCCTACAGAATAAATTCTGATGGAGGGTACAAAAACATTGTAGTTCATTAATTGATGTGAATCAATTAAGTTATTTGCAGCAGTGTAATTTTTGCAAATGACTGATAGATTATTACCGGCACGTGTAATAAAATCTATATCATTGTGGTGTTGTTTGATTATCTTTCCTACTTGAAATGGATTTAGTTTGGGTTTTTCTTTATGTTGAATAATTATTTCATGTGGTCCTTTATTTAATAAAACTTTTTTAACATTAGTTTCGGTTGCTAACCCATTTTTATTAGAATCATACTCCTCATCGGCCTGATCTCTTTTACGTTTCAACTCTTTGCTGTCAATGTTAGCATTACTACTATAAGTGTGATCTAAATCCATATTAATGGGGTCATTTGGGTTCATAATTGATTCTACGGCCTTTTCAAGCTCCAAAGCATTAGTAGCCATTTGGCTTGGGTTAGGTGGACCTGATTCGGAAATGTCAGGTACAGCCTAAACGTGCACGGTATAAACTATGCTATAGGTTAAATTTGAATGGATGGGATTAGATTTAGACTATAAAACTGGTATTAAAATAATGAAAGAAGGTTAACAAAAGTAAACTATGGAAGAAGAAAGTTACATTGTAAACATAAAACTAAAATACCAGAAATACAAAAAGTTGGATGAAAGGCTGTGAGGTTAGGTATGGATAACGATAGTCGGCAACCACAAGTTAATCTCACTAACACAGACGTCAGACCCAAACTAAACTCAGTACATTCACAGTTACAAAATTTTACTACACAATTGGTCAACCGCTCAAATCCAATCAACTATCAAGGCATTTCCGATTACTAAAGAGTGTTTACACATCGATACTACTGACTAGTGACTACTGACATTGACAGACGACAGTGATTAAACGATCGAACCTGAACTATTGATAACATCTGAATCTGGTACCAACCAACCACCAGTATAATTTACACCCAAGAGTATAGTGGTGGGAATACCTGAATGAAAATAACTGGTTAGTTTGGTCATTTTAATTTAACCGAATAGTCGGCTATTTTTGGTGCAATCAGTTAAATTAGTTTCTACAAGTTAACTTATTGTGTAGACTTTGTCTATAGTTGAATTAGTCGTTGATCTGTTATATTACATTAGTTATGACTTATTTTTCTACAAGTTAACTGATTGTGCAGTTAGTCGTTGAATCTGATCGGGTATTTTAAATTAGTCTTAAAACTAAATTTTCTACATTCTAATTAGACTTGCATTTATGATAAAAGAAACTCTTCCAGAGACAGATCTAAACAAATATGTGGCCTCAGTGAAATTTTGGACTGTAAGATCTTCATTTCTTTGAAATTGCTATGGTGATATCACAGCCAGTAAACGAAGGAAAACTCACGTTGGACAATCTAGCACGTGATCTGAGGTTGGGAAAGTACCAATCCGAAATGCATATGAGCTTAAATGCGAGCTTCAAGATACCGTCCCGTACTTCTGGCGAAACAAGAAAAATATTCCTTGAGGTAGTACCTAAATTTTAGCTCAGATAACGTGAGCACTTGTTAAGGTTAATTTTAGTGTTTCTATTTATAATACATGTATATGAATTTACCTGCTTATATTACGTAATAACAAGTAGTAGATTGGAGTCCAGAGTGTAATAGTAGGGCCTAACCTCCGTATAATACTAAAGTACCACATCAATTTATTATTTTAACTCTTATATCTCACCTGTAACTGTCTTATAATGTAACCATCTCAGTTTTAAGTTATATTTATAACATTTAAGCTATTTTTCGATTAATTCTGAAACAAGGAAAGTAGTAATAACATACAATGAAGTTTAATTTGGTCTCTAATAAGGAAAACTCGTTCAAAAATAGTGGCCTCCAGACAATACCAATCAAAAGTGACCTCAATAAAATGTTTCACACAGACGCTTTGTAAGCTATATTATAACATACAAACGCCAAACATGCTGTGTCGATCGTCAGAGGATCTATCGACTAAATTAAATGCACGTTAGACATAGTCAAAGTCAAACCTTTTATTGCCGTGTACTATATAACAATTACGTGGCAAAAGTCACACCGGATAAATCTATAATATTTACATTCGTTCACAATGCTACATTCAGACATACAATCTTTACATTCACCCATACCACTCACTCGCCAATTCTCTCCACCGCCAACCACCGCCAGTGTCAGCCTTCTAGATTGGAGGTCTCCCAACTATAATAAAAAAACTCGCGTCGACACTATAGAATGCTTAAATGCTAAAAAGCGCTTCAGACGTGTTTTAACACCTTGGACATTTGTACGTTTTTCATGGAATCGGGCAATCTGTTGATGAAACGGACACCTGTCTGCGAGGGTAGGTGTTCATAATTCACCATTCTGTGTCGTCCAGTACGGTAGTTGTCTCTGGACTACGGCACATTTTGACTTACAGAATAAAACAGCCTCCAAGGTATAGAGACATGGCAGAGTCAAAAGCTGCAACTTCTTGTAAGCTGGTCTGCACGAATCTCTGAAGTTCATGTTGGCGATTGTTCTGATCGCTTTCTTTTGAAGCCTGAAAATTCTCAAAATTTGATTGTTTGAACAAGCCCCTCACAAAATCACTCCGTAGGAACGATGTGGGTAGATCGGGCCTTAATACGCCGCCATCAGCACCTGATTTGGAAAGTATCTGTCTAAAGACCTTAAAACATAAACGCCAGATGCTAATTTTTAACAAACAGAATCAATACGAACATGCCATGTAAAGTTTCGATCAAGGTATATTTCAAGGGATTTGGAGGATTAAACTTCTTCTAATGCGGAGTCTCCAAGCATGATGGAAGGCTCACACCCAAAGTCTATTGGTCGCAGGGCGAAATTCAGAAAATTAGATTTTGCGGAATTTGTTGTGAGGTTGAGACTGTGAAAGTGTTGGACACAGTTGTTAAGGTCAACAAAAGCTTTTTGATTTTTTGTTATAACAGAGAGTCGTGTCATCAGCATATTGTACGAGATTCCCGTACAGAAGTGATGACTCGATGTCAATTACATAGACCAGAAAAAGGATTGGACTGAGTATGGAGCCTTGGGGAACTTCATATCTCAAATCCATTGGACTTGAAAGGTGATTTGTAATTTGGACAGTCTGTGCTCTATGACTTAGAAATGAATTAATCCACAACAGGGGCACACCTTCAATGCTATGAGATTCCAGTTTGTCAAAAAGTGTATTATGGTCAACACAGTCGAATGCTTTGGATAAATTGAGAAACACACGTATGGTGGGATTCCGACACTCTAACCCCTCCACAGCCATTTCGATCAGACTCACCACTGCGTTTACCGTCGATTTTCCCGTTCTGAAGCCAAATTGGTCAAAAGAGGTGGTTATGTTCGCTAAGAAAACAAAACATTCTTGTCAAAAATAGTGTTCAAAAGTCTTGCTCACAGTTGGAAAAATAGAGACAGGCCGATAGATGTTAAGGGAGCATAGTTTTTTTTTTTTTTAATGGGATGCACCTTTTTAAACATGCGTTTATGGTTTAAAAAATTCATTCCTGATACAGATGTAAACAAATTTGACCTCAATGAAACTTTGCACACAGATGCTCTGTAAGCTATATTACTATATACTAACATACTTGGCATGCGGTGTAAATCTTTAGGGGATATATCGTCTAAATTAAATTCATGTTTAGAAATAAATAAAAATATTATCGGAAGTAACTACAGTAATTAGATATTTGGGATAAAAGGGATTGCTGTCTCACTGTGCTCTGCCAGTTATGTCAGAAATCTCCTGCAATAAAAACGTTGAAAAATACTGCTGTCAAAATTTTACAATGGCTTAAAATTGTAGTAATAATTAATTTCCCTACTTAAGGCAAGCTCTGGAAAAATTATTGGCATATATCATATATTATATTCTTATAAGCTATATAAATATAAGTTTTCAATCTGAGGGATAAGTGTGTCCCTTTACCATTTCAATAAATTATGTTGTCACACAGAGGAGAATATGTTGTTCAGAACAACGACACCTCCTTCGTCTAGTCTCCACCATCGTCTAAGCAGGTTGTGGTTTTGGGAGAACGCTTGCTTAAAGATATAAGGTGAACGGAGAACAGTGTAGTATATTTTGGAGTTAAGTATGGCCTACGAGGTAGTTAGTTGTAGGTTTTTGGCTTTTGATAATAGTTTAAAACTATTGATAGCTACTAAGTTCACTACCAAAAACTTCAGGAAATATCTCATTGTGTTGGGAGGGAACCTAATGTTTTTGTCATCCAGTGGATGTAACGGGTCCAATTTAAAGAAAATTTTATTTCGTTGGCTTCAGTGATTAAATATACTTTGCTTAACGTTACAGGCATCTATTCAGTCCACTAACAAATCGTTAAGGAAATTATGTCATTATGGTCATAGTGCATATTATATTTTTATTACACATGAGTTGTGAAGCCTATGTAAATGTAAAACATATTTCGTTGTTTTCTGACTTAAAATATTATTTACCTAACGTTATTAGCTGTAACTCAGCTTACCAAAAAAAAAAAATTAAAATATCTTATTTTATAGGTAGGGAACCTGATATTTGAATGAGTCCACTTTTTGAAGGAGATCATCGGTAATGACTGAAGGTCGCCCACTTCGTTCCTCATCATGAACGTTTGTGCGGCCATCTTTGAGGGCCCTAACCCATTTCCGCACCATTCCTTCACTCATAATAACTGTAAAGCGAAAGAGAACAGACGGTTCACAATTTCGTTCTTAGCTGAAAAATTTCCTGCTGTATCAAGAAGTGTTCTCTACGAAATTGTGTCCGAACGTTTAAATTATCGGAAACTGTCTTCACGGTGGGTACCGAAAATGTTGAATGATGAGCACAGAACCAAACGATTGGGCAGTGCATTGAGCTTTCTCGAGCGTTACATTAACGAGGGCGATGGTTTTTTAAGCCATATCGTTACAAGCGATGAAACGTGGGTAGCCTACGTTACACCAGAATCACATCAGTCAATGGAATGGCGGCATTCAACATCCCCTAGGAAAGTCAAATTCAAGCAAACAATTTCTGCCCAGAAAAATCATGTGCACTGTCTTTTGGGACAGACAGGGTGTGTTGTTGGACAATTTTCTGCCTCGCGATGAAACGACTAATGCAGCCGCGTACTGTAAAACTTTAAAAAAGCTGCGCCGCGCAATTCAAAACAAAAGGCGTGGCATGCTGAGTGCAGGCGTCGTTTTGCTCCACGATAATGCTCGTCCATATTCAGCAAATCGAACGCAAGAGCTCATCACTTCATTTGGCTGGGAATAATTGGACCATCCTCCATACAGCCCCGATGTAACGCCTTGCGACTACCATTTGTTTCTGCAGTGAAAACGCATTTGGTGGGGAAGCGTCATTCCAATGATGAAGAAGTAAAAACGTCTGTGCAACACGTTTGTCCAGTGGTTGTCCAGTCTGGCGGCAAGCTTCTCTGACAACGGCATACAAAAGCTGCTCCCAAGATACGACAAGTGCCTTAATAATAATGGAAATTATGTAGAGAAGTAGAGGAAAGAATGCTCTTTCAGGTAAATAAAGCTTTGTTTGAAAAATTTACTCTGTTGATTTTTTTATATCAAAACGGTACTTACTTTAAAAACATGCCTCGTATAAAATATTCAGCAGCGAAAATTGTACTTTTATTACAAAATTAATTATATTGTACAGTTTTAACGCTAAACGTATGTAAAATTCATTAGTACTCCTATGTACAGAAAGTTATTTTGTATCTTATAAATAAAATAACGGGTAGATGTAGATGTTTAGGAGCGAGAATACGTGGCTGGCAAAACACCAAGACTCCTTTTTGATAAGGTGTGCAATGGATTTTAAGTTTGGAAAATATTTTTTTCCGTTAAATTATACATTTACCTGGGCCCTGGACAAAACTTGACCTCCGTAAGCCTCTTTGGGTTTCGGTAAAAGTTTTGTTGAGCAATACGCAAAATTTTATTGCGTAACGCTGTTCCAACGATCGCTGCATTTTCGCCACTGGCAAACTGGAACTGACTGCCAAAACAACTTTCACGCACAAAGCGATGTTGACTCAACCGCTGTTACCAGCAAACTGGGAGCGGTCTCCAGTGGAAGGGGAAGTCCCAAAGTACATTTTCCCCCTCCACCCGATTTTTTGACCGCTTGCAAGACATTGCGCGCTGAAAGTCTTATTACTTATCAATAACACCCTGTAGCTCTGGTGGGAAGGGTTTTATTATATAATAAAAACTATTTAAGGACTATGTTCTATGCATGTATATGTCTTTGAACAATAAATATTTTGATCGATTTGATCGATTGATTGACGGTTAAATCGTTTAAGTAAATTTACTCTAGGCAGAAAGTTATTGTACAGTAGTTTAATTAAATTTATTATAGGTAGACAGTTATTGTACAGTTGTTTAACTACATATAGTATAGCTACATAATTATTGTACAGTACTTTCAATACATGTATTTTAATTAGACAGTTATTGTACAGAAGATTAACTACATGTAGTATAGCTAGACAGTTATTGTAAAGTACTTTAAGTAAATGTTGAGTTTAGCTTCAGTTCACCTTCCTCTTAGTAATTTGTCTTAGTAGTTTTTTAATCTAAATTCTCTATATTGATCTTTTCTTTCTTTTCGGCTATTACAATACTTTCAACACCATTTAACTATCTGCTATTTTCAATTTGTTAGTGTCCTAAATGGTTTTTAAGATTCATAAAACCGAAACCTCACATAGAATGTGGATAGACCGAATCTAACAGTTTTCGGTTTGAGTCATGGACTTAAACACAAGGACGAAGGTACGAGAATTTAGAATATATCAAAACAAATATTTGATTCTTCGAATGCTTGAACATAGGCTACTCATATACGGCCATATTTTAAAAGAGAGTATTTTATATATGGCATATTTTGATTAACCACTTGATCCATTCCTTTAGATATCAATCACTCATCTCCACTTAGATATTTTGGATAACTATCATTATTTAAGATAGTCTCATCACAAAAGTCCTTTGGCTAGCCTTTTGAACATTTTCCAGCTATCATAAATGGTGAATTAATGTGTCGATTTCCACATGGGCCATGAATCATTGTCCTTAAAACAAATCTCAAAGTTTTGGAAACTTTTGTGGTTTGAGAATCTGCGTGAAATAAATTATCAATATCTTCTGGTTCGTGAAACTTTGCTCTATTCTGAGATACTAAATTCAATAATTAATCTCGTAAAGTTATCTTGTTTTTGTCATGGCTCAAATATTTCCTCCAAACCGATTCCGTTACGGAATTAAATATATAGTTTGTGTAGTACAGTAAGTGAAGAATAAGCGAGCCAAACTGGTAGTAATCTCAGCTTTTACTTCTAAATGAAAAATGATAAAACTTAAACCATTTACTGTTTTTTAACTGTTTTTCATATCTTATAATTGTGGTAGTAAGGAAAAACAAACGTAAATATAAGCGTTGTGACGCATCAAAAGGTCGTTATCTGACCTAATATTAAGAGGGTAAAAGTCGCTATTAACTTCTAATAATGTTTCTACCTACCTTCTCCATTCCTAATTTGGTGTTGGAGACCATTTCGAGGAATACACCGTACCTGGACGCTTATATCTGAGGTGCAAATGAATCTTCTTTGGTAAACTTGAAATTTGTTTTCTTCAGCTTGTTTTCCTTCTTATTTTTTGGCGACCATGATAGGCGACAGAAGATTTTGAAATTATAACTTTCTCCTGAGTTGTCCGACCGTTAAATCAAGTGAACATCGCGAACTAACTACAAACAATTTACCCAGCAGGGATCACTTCTGGCTGGTTTATACCTTCCAGTTGAACCCACCACTGGGCACAGCAACCCATGTGAACCGATGTGTCACTTCAATCTGGACAACCTTATGGATGTCCAGGAGCGGCACATCACTAACCGCATATGTCGAGATTCTGGGGTTCATGGGCAATTCGATAGGTATAGTCTACTGTGGGAGATGACTGTTGGAATTGGTGGGGTTTGTTCCCTAACCTCAGAGGTTCTTGCTAACCTCACAAAGGGTTTGCCACCCCCTGCCTATTTTGACTGGAGAGGCTGGTTCAGAGCTGGCCTCTCCTTCTTCCAGGGAGACATGACTTTGAGATGTAGTGCCCTAATTCTTCCTCATGGATCTCGTAGGTGGCGGCCCCAACTCCCTAACCTTAGGCCTACCCATCCTGAATATCCTGTCACTCCGGAAGCAGCGCAAAGGTTCTTACAGGACTAACTGCAATTTATAAGCTTCTTGTCCTAAGAGAACAAAAAAAAAAAACTACAAACAATTCATTAGCTGGTTGTCAATCCCAAAGCCTACATCCTAGGTCTCAGAACATTCACATCAACGCTAAAAAACCGACATGACTACAGCCAACGCATTAAACCCGTGACCTCTCCACCTCCTTTTTATTTCTTAGATATGTTTAATGAATTCATATTAATATATTAGTTCACATGCATCGCAAAAAATCCTACACTGTTTATCTCTGTGATAGTGTGAGAAATAATGAGTTGTACGTTTGAAAATGGGTAAGCCGCGATTACTAATAACCATTGTTTATCCGTTAATTGGCAGTAGGCCTATACATGAATGAGTCGTTGTAGCTCTGGTGTGATTGGTGGAATGCTCATCGGAACACACACGTAACAAGAACAGTTCGTCGAATTCAGCGGTTTCTGAGGACATTAGTGAACATGGACAGCGACTACGGGAAGGCAGGAAAGAACTCTGAAGTCGCCGAGGTTCTTGTCTCTCTTCGAGGAGGGAAGCGAGAATCTCCGTGAGTATTATAATCTCTATAGGAAAGAATGTAGGCTACTACTTTTAAATTCATAGCTACAGAGTGTTGCAGATGATTTTCGGAAATAAAACACATTATTACTTTCCATTTGTGTTTACGCCAAAATTTCCGTTCTTTGGATATTTTGAAATACAAATGTATTTCGCTGAAATGCTAAGTGGACTGTTTTAAAAGACCCTATTGGTTAAAGTTATTTATGAGATTGGTCCTTTTGCGTTATACAACATTTCAAAATATTTGTCTGAATGTTCTTTATTTTTAAACGTGAAGAAGATTAGATGTGCATAAATCTCTAACCCTGGCACATTGTTGGCTTATTCAGAAACGTCCACTTTAAGTTGAGAGAGAGTAACAATACTTTTTTAATTTCACAGGATGTCGGCTGAGCCGTTTGAAGTATTGTCTTTTAAATTTGGCCCCAGTAAATTCCAGAGGTAGCCTACTTGACGTGTCATATACACAGTCTTAGTGTTATATTGGACGGGTGTTGTGGCGAACTCAGTTTGCAAAATTGAATGCGGGCGATCGGTTCACTCATAAGCCTCATGTTATTTGTCGCCGCTCATTAGTTGTCACCGGATACTCAGTGGTGAGAGTTCATTGAAGCGAGACAACGAGCATGCATGCGTCTGATAAGTTGGCTCAGATAACTGGCTCAGATAACCTATTACAGCCTGCTGCTACTTGGAGTACACTAGCAGAAGAGTAAGACTCCTTCCTGCGACTGAGATGAGAGCCCCGGCCCAAGATAACGGGTGAGACCTTCTTTATCTAAAGAATTCTCTTATCGAAATGAAAGATCAGCTATTTCATCACATACTCAAATTCATTATCCTTTCTACTTAGATTAATCTAATTATGGTCACTAACTGGATCGTAAAAATTGGGTCCTTTTAGATGTGCTACAGATAATAAAAATATGCAGTGTTGAAGTATACTTCTAAGAAAAGTCTGAAAGCCTTACCATTTTTAAAAGGTCGTACTTCATATTTCACACGATATAAATAGGGATGTTTAATTATAGACTTAGCCTGTCGATATTTAATGAAACTACATCAAATGAAAAGACATTTGAATCCCAGAAAAAACATATGTCCGAAACAAATTATACAAATTTTGTAAAGAGAGATTTTTGAATGTTAAATTTGACAAAAAAATGTAGAGGAAATAGATTAAAGTAGAAGATGGTATTTTTACAGTTACGTAAATTTAGCATTTCAGTGCACAAAGAGCATTTTATTCCTTCAAAAATTAAAAACATGTTAATTAGGTAAATAATACTGCACTTTTTTTGTTGTTTTCTGATTTATTTCCAAACATATATTTCAGATAAGAACCTAATCATACGGAACACACAATACCGGCCTCACTTTGTTGGCCAAAACCTTGTATCAATTGTTTTATTCGCGCCCCGGAGGCGTGGTTCGTCCTTCCTCTCAGATCCGGTGATCTGCTCTTGCCTCCAGTATCTCTCCTGTCTGCACCTGAAGATGGTAAGCTCAGGATGTTCCCCCAATATCCCCCTAATCTTGATTTTAAACGCTTTACTTTATTTCTTGTTTTATGTACAGCTATAACTAAAGTTTTAAAGTATATATTTTCGGGGTTTTCTCGTTTTACTGTGTTATACAAAAATGTACGTTTTGTATTTGTATGTATTATTACTGTAATAGAAAATCATAAGAACTATTACTATAAAAGTATCTGACGAGACAGGCTTGCTGTCGATGAGCCTCGCAGAAGAAATGGTTTATACTGTTGTGATATTTTAATATTATAATAACTAGGCTATAATAAAAAAACTAGTCAGTATAAGCTCCACCTTTAAAATTATATGTTGTTTGTTTGTATATATGGCCTAATTATTAGCTAAAGAAAGACTATGCTAACTTGAAAAAGCAATAATTGTATTTGGTGCACTTCCCATATCAAATAAAAATGTTTAAAAAATCCTGAATTTTAATTTCAATTTGAATAGCCTATAACTATAAGATTAGCCGGAGTAAACACGAAAAATAATAACTCTGAGTCCAGGAGGTGAGATCTCATTATTTCAAATTCATAAAAGCGCAATATAGGTTTTCTTGAAGAGTCTTGGGATTTCCCATAAAAAAAGAATTGGTCAAGCAGCACTAGCTGTGGTGGGTGTTGAAATCGGACGATATACTAAAATATCAAATGATAATTTGTTCACAGGTCATATTTTTCGGTCGAGACAGTTAAATAAACTATAAGACAAAAATAATAATTATACATAGTAGGAGCACACCACACCACGTGACTTGTAACAGGCTCTGCTGATATTCAATGCAAAATATTGTCTACAGCTCATTTCATTATTTACTAATAGGAAACCGACAACCACAAGGAAAAATAAATTTACACCAAAAATTACGCTTAGCCAAATCCATGGTTTCAACACGGTAACAAGTTACAAACCAATAAGTTATGTAACGTATATTTAAATGTATGAGCTAATAAGTTAATACTAATGGTAGGCAGGGCACTTGTGTAGATAAATGTATTGCATGTTTGTTTATTAGAAAAATTAAAAAAATAATTACTTTGCTGACAGATTATTTCTACTATCTAAACAGCGCCACTTAACTGCGTTAATAAACGCTATGTGTATTTTTAAAGGTACAAATCTTATCAAAATTATCTTTGTCACATTTTTCAAACCCCGGAAAACGAAAGAGAAATTGTGTTAGTCTGCTGAGTGATATGCGTCATCGACGCTCAGCCAAATTCCATACGCAAAAACACAGAAGTAATTCTTGTCTATGTAGAAATAAAACGCCAAGAAAAGCCTATTCATGAAACCTTCCTCTAGATATCTTGCCACACGATACATTCGCATTTTTGTTTCTTAAATTGGGTTTTATATCAGTGTTTAAATAATAAACGCATACACACCGAGACACCACAAAATGGTGTTGCACGTGGTTAGGATAGTTAGACTACGCATGTTAATATGTCACATGTTAAATAATAAACGCATACACACCAAGACACCACAAAATGGTGTTGCACGTGGTTAGGATAGTTAGACTACGCATGTTAACATGTCACATGTTAAATAATAAACGCATACACATGTTAAATACTAACCCATACACACCAAGACACCACAAAATGGTGTTGTGTCTTGGTTAGGATAGTTAGACTACGTATGTTAATATGTCACATGTTAAATAATAAACGCATACACACCAAGACACCACAAAATGGTGTTGTACGTGGTTACGATAGTTAGACTACGCATGTTAACATGTCACATGTTAAATAATAAACGCATACACACCAAGACACCACAAAATGGTGTTGTACGTGGTTACGATAGTTAGACATACGCATGTTAACATGTCACATGTTAAATAATAAACGCATACACACCAAGACACACAAAATGGTGTTGTACTTGGTTAGGATAGTTAGACTACGTATGTTAATATGTCACATGTTAAATAATAAACGCATACACACCAAGGACACCACAAAATGTGTTGTACGTGGTTAGGATAGTTAGACTACGCATGTTAACATGTCACATGTTAAATAATAAAACGCATACACACCAAGACACCACAAAATGGTGTTGTACGTGGTTAGGATAGTTATACTACGCATGTTAACATGTTACATGTTAAATAATAAAACGCATACACACCAAGACACCACAAAATAGTGTTGTACTTGGTTAGGATAGTTAGACTACGCATGTTAATATGTCACATGTTAAATAATAAACGCATACACACCAAGACACCACAAAATGGTGTTGTACGTGGTTACGATAGTTAGACTACGCATGTTAACATGTCACATGTTAATAATAAACGCATACACACCAAGACACACAAAATGGTGTTGTACTTGGTTAGGATAGTTAGACTACGTATGTTAATATGTCACATGTTAAATAATAAACGCATACACACCAAGACACCACAAAATGGTGTTGTACGTGGTTAGGATAGTTAGACTACGCATGTTAACATGTCACATGTTAAATAATAAACGCATACACACCAAGGGACACCACAAAATGATGTTGTACGTGGTTAGGATAGTTAGACTACGCATGTTAACATGTCACATGTTAAAATAATAAAACGCATACACACCAAGACACCACAAAATGGTGTTGTACGTGGTTACGATAGTTAGACTACGCATGTTACATGTCACATGTTAAATAATAAACGCATACACACCAAGACACCACAAAATGGTGTTGTACTTGGTTAGGATAGTTAGACTACGTATGTTAATATGTCACATGTTAAATAATAAAACGCATACACACCAAGACACCACAAAATGGTGTTGTTACGTGGTTACGATAGTTAGACTACGCATGTTAACATGTCACATGTTAAATAATAAAAACGCATACACACCAAGACACCACAAAAATGGTGTTGTACGTGGTTAGGATAGTTAGACTACGCATGTTAATATGTCACATGTTAAATAATAAACGCATTCACACCAAGACACCACAAATGGTGTTGTACGTTGTTCGGATAGTTAGACTACGCATGTTAACATGTCACATGTTAAATAATAAAACGCATACACACCAAGACACCACAAAATGGTGTTGTACGTGGTTAGGATAGTTAGACTACGCATGTTAACATGTCACATGTTAAATAATAAACGCATACACACCAAGACACCACAACATGGTGTTGTACGTGGTTAGGATAGTTATACTACGCATGTTAACATGTTACATGTTAAATAATAAACGCATACACACCAAGACAACACAAAAATGGTGTTGTACTTGGTTAGGTAGTTAGACTACGCATGTTAATATGTCACACGTTAAATAATAAACGCATTCACACCAAGACACCACAAAATGGTGTTGTACGTTGTGCGGATAGTTAGACTACGCATGTTAACATGTCACATGTTAAATAATAAACGCATACATACCAAGACACCACAAAATGGTGTTGTACGTGGTTAGGATAGTTAGACTACGCATGTTAACATGTCACATGTTGAATAATAAACGCATACACACCAAGACATCACAAAAATGATGTTGTACGTGGTTAGGATAGTTAGACTACGCATGTTAATATGTCCACATGTTAAATAATAAACGCATTCACACCAAGGGACACCACAAAATGGTGTTGTACGTGGTTAGGATAGTTAGACTACGCATGTTAACATGTCACATGTTAAATAATAAACGCATACACACCAAGACACCACAAAATGGGTGTTGTACGTGGTTAGGATAGTTAGACTACGCATGTTAATATGTCACATGTTAAATAATAAACGCATTCACACCAAGACACCACAAAATGGTGTTGTACGTAGTTCGGATAGTTAGACTACGCATGTTAACATGTCACATGTTAAATATAATAAACGCATACACACCAAGACACCACAACATGGTGTTGTACTTGGTTAGGATAGTTAGACTACGCATGTTAATATGTCACACGTTAAATAATAAAACGCATTCACACCAAGACACCACAAAATGGTGTTGTACGTTGTGCGGATAGTTAGACTACGCATGTTAACATGTCACATGTTAAATAATAAACGCATACACACCAAGACACCACAAAATGGTGTTGTACGTGGTTAGGATAGTTAGACTACGCATGTTAACATGTCACATTTTAAATAATAAACGCATACACACCAAGACACCACAACATGATGTTGTACTTGGTTAGGATAGTTAGACTACGCATGTTAATATGTCACACGTTAAAATAATAAACGCATTCACACCAAGACACCACAAAATGGTGTTGTACGTTGTGCGGATAGTTAGACTACGCATGTTAACATGTCACATGTTAAATAATAAACGCATACACACCAAGACACCACAAAATGGTGTTGTACGTGGTTAGGATAGTTAGACTACGTATGTTAACATGTCACATGTTAAATAATAAACGCATACACACCAAGGACACCACAAAATGGTGTTGTACGTGGTTAGGATAGTTAGACTACGCATGTTAACATGTCACATGTTAAATAATAAACGCATACACACCAAGACACCATAAAATGGTGTTGTACGTGGTTAGGATAGTTAGACTACGCATGTTAACATGTCACATGTGTTAAATAATAAAACGCATACACACCAAGACACCACAAAACGGTGTTGTACGTGGTTAGTATAGTTAGACTACGCATGTTAACATGTCACATGTTAAATATCTTGAGTGTACTGAGTTTTTTTACACATGTATTTATTCTGCCATTTTCTCGTTGTCATCTTGGTTACCCATTACATGTAAAACTATTCGCTAATGCTCAGCCAAATCCTATGGAATCACTTGCCCCATCAGTAAACTCAGTGTTCCTCATATACAAATGAACCTTCCTGCAAAATTTCAAGTCTGTATGTCTACATTTTCGCGATGTCAGATATACAGATATACGGAAAGACAGAAAGACACAAATGAAATTTTTCCAGGCTCACGAGTGATAGGCTTCGCTAACGTTCTGCCAATTAGTGTTAATCAACGAGGTAAAGTGTCTGATAGTGAATTAATAATGCAAATAAGTGCGCCTGACGATAAATCTTATGGAAAATTTCTCTACAAATCCCACGATTAATTATGGTGTGTTATTATAATTAGCTAACAATGGAAATTAGCTCTCATTTCCCGGACTATTCGAGTTTCGTGAGCTCACGTCGGCTAGGCTATTGTTGTGAGTTACTAAGTTCAAAAAAATCAATGATACCTTTTTCTGAGTCCTAAGCTCGTTTGCCCAAATCTAAAACACAAATAAACTCGTAGTTAAATACAGTACTGAAAATGTACTGGGCTACAAGGACTCTATAGTAACAAAATAAACTAAAATATTCCTACCGCACTTAGCTATAAAAATAACAATTATACATCAGTTTGTCAGCATATAAGAACTATTTATAAATAGCCTACAACAAATTCGACATAATGCTACTTTCACTCTGAGCTGTTCATCCTTAACAATGAATAAAATTTAATACGTTTAAATGCTGTAAAAATACTTAGCTTTGATTTCATAAAATAAATATACAATATTTCTTACTTAAAATTAACATTCAAACATGAGTTTTCAAATCGAGTTGAATAGGCCTACTTTTAATGTGAACCCTGAGCTTGTATAGAGACACCTAAACTTTTTTTAAAATGTGAGGTTGAATATTTATTATACACATCACATAATTACAGTGGTATCCAATAAAAACCTGTTTCTAGTTTTGATTTTAATCGTTACCATTATTGAACATCCAGATTCACATAAATATGACGTTGTAAATCGTTTCTGTAGTTTTAAAGCCTGAGACACAACTTTTTTGTACTCGTTTTTATACCTAACCAAAATATCAGTCTGTAATGAAGCAGCACCAAGTTCTGCTTTTTCCACCTTTTTCTCATTGTAATATAAACTCAATCGTGAACCGGAAGTATCCTAGTTTGGAATGAAGTCCAAAACTGGATTTTCGAAGCCTCACGTGATTACAAAAAAGTGTCAATTGAAGCAAATCAATTTTTTCACCAGAAAGAAATTCTATAAATTCAAGTATCAATGGAAAGGTTTCAAAATTACTTTCCTTTAGACAGCTTAAACGCACACTTTTAATGAAATACGTTTTTTTTAGATTTATTTAGGCTTGGTATTTATACCATGAAGCCTTACGTAATTTGTCTTTATAATTATATATTAGTTAGTAACCATATGTTTCACATTGACTTTTACTCAATAAATGATTTGTAAATACATTTTTTCCCGATCATATAAATCCATGTGATATATATCATATAATATTTGTAATTTTAAATTATTATTTTGGAGTCTTTCCTAACATTTTAAAACACACGTCTACGTTCATTAACATACCCGATACATTGATAGAACTTATTATCATTTGGTTCATCAACACCACTCCTACATTTTTACAGTTAGGCATTGTAAAATAGTCTAAAATAGTCTAAAAACTCAACCTACACATTATAAATATAAAGTGACTTTAAACTACTCATTCATATCCACGACATCTTGGTTTAAATTAGGTTGCATTTTTTGTACCGTTAGCCTTTTTTAGAACTTGAGAAATCTCTATAAGCTTGAACAAATAGTTTCTTTGTTATTTTTCTATGTAAATTATTTTTTTTAATGATTTATAATTTGTGAGAAAATTCATATCATCACTAGCTAGTTTAGCAATTTATATCAGAGCTACATTTCTTTTGATAGCTATGTGTTCGGACACTCACTGTGACGTCATGCCTTTAAGATACGTTGTTTTGTACAAAATCAGCCTATTTTATCCGCCCTTATGGTAGCACCTACCAAACATTTTTGCATAACCTCACTGAAAATGGCCTCCAGACTCCAAAACTACCCACCGTCCAAAATGTTGTATACATGCTGTATAACGTGGCTTGGGGAAACGATAACTGTTCCAAAACATTCTAAACAGAACTTAATCTTGTAAATTCACAAAATTCGTTGGCCAGCTTGGTACGCCATTTTGTTTCAATATGGCGGCCGTTCAAACGTTGAAAAATGCTCAACTCTGTTATTTATGAACTTAGAAAATAAGGAAAAGGTGCTCTAGAATGCTTATAGGATTTAATAACAGTTTAATGATAAATAATGTTTTTGTATCTCGAACGGGTTTCGAGAAATTACGTACACGTAAACTCAATGAAAACAAATTAATACTATTTCAGTTGTCACGAAATCTTCCTACTTCTTCCGCCTAAGCCATTCTTTCTTCCTTTTTTTTGCCAAGTTGAACTTATTGTCTGCAGAGCTACTTGCGAATCAAGGAATATTGTTAAAACCTTACGTAGTCCGATGACGAAGGAAAAATCCTGTATTGTTGAAGGATTGCACGTACCCTACTATAAGGCATACCATAATCAGGAGGCTAAAAATAAGATTTAATTATAACTGCTATGACAGTTAGTTTTGGAAGAGTTATTTTACTATTTACTAATTTAATTTTTATTGGTGACCCTGATTATGAATACCACTTCCCAACAACTGATTTTAATGTGTTATAAATAAACAATTTTACCTTAGTTAATTTTTTTCTTCTAGTTTGTTTATAATTCATGTAGAAATGTAATACATTTCAAAGAAAATAAACTTAACTATGTTCAGAGCATTAAATTAGACATAATTACTCATTAAAAATAATCCAAAGTAGGCTACGTTTTCTAGCTGATATTGCCTACGAATGAGTACTTTAAAATTATGAATCAATTTAAGACCCAATTTTAAAGTCAGTATGATTCGATCTCCACAATGTTTTAGTGTTATTTTTAAGAACATGTTAGTGCATGATACATATTTATAAAAATTATATTCATATCTACAGATAACCGTTGTTTCATTAATATGCTTTTAGTTTTTAAAATAATACAATTTAAAATACTAACATTGTTGTGTTCATCTGTACCAAAGCTAAATCACCCGTTTATCCACATAATTCATTTAGTGGTCTGTAAATTAGTGAGAGAACCCCAAATGGTGATATAGAGGTTGTTACACGATTAAATACTTAAAACTTATCACATTGTAATCCTCGTCTGAGCCTTTAACACATGTCAACGAGTTAAACTTACTCACAATAAATAGTCATCTAGCTGTAATACACGTTGTACACACCTTTAACTACAGTTCTATCTTAAGTGATGATAAATATTTTAATGAGACAGCAAGCGTACTGTCTGTCTGGAGTGAACGTGTTTACTGTCGTATAATGACTGCTTGATGAATACACAGATATAATTTATCAATATCATAATTTGTAATGTGATTAATTTTGTATCAGAATTAGTAAAGTATTCATTAATAGAGAATCATCAAATTAATTATTAACACAAATCAACGAGAAAGTACTGACCAGAATGTACTATAGATGTGTACTGTTATGATTTTTGCTGATTAGATATTGGAGGCCATGACTTAGTAGATGGAAGTCCCCTTTAAAATCTGCAGTTCTTTTCTCTGGGATGCAAAAACGTAGTCAGGATAAGATTTGGGAGAAGGGGTCCAGAAAACTGATTTGTCTGGATTTACTTCCAGCTATAATATTACGGTGGAGGCTCCTTATAACTCAATCTTGATATCAGGAGGACCACAACTCTGTAAATTATAGGAACCCTGCAGTCGCCGCCTGCTCTCCAACACCTGCCCAGTCAGTCACCGTAGCCTCCCATGACCAGTGAAATCTTTATTTACGATAGGAAATGACATATCAAAGAAGTTCATGAGCATGTCATTAAATGTATAAGATTTGGTCTCAACTGATCTGGATCATTCCATTAAAACATTATCCTAAGTTTCTCTTTGAATAAATCTTCTGAAAAATCTTCTGTGTTATGCTTAGTGCATTTTCTTGTATGAACATTTTCCTTTGAGTAGATTTAAGCAGCTCCTCTGTGAAATAATTTATAATTTGACCTTCACAGTCATACAGCCATGAAACTTGAAGTAAGGGCAATGAACATTGGTGATAATATTATCCAGGCAAGACTCTTCTATTTATATTTTCTCTTAATTTCATGTATAGTAGGGATGAGATCAAAGGTATTCAAGAAATCCATGAATGAAAAGGTGTCTCGAGACGATTCAAGAATATTAATGTTAAAATATCCTGAGAGAAGAATAATGTTCTTCTATTTTGACAGTTTAGACAGCATATTAGAAACCTTGTGAAAGATAATATCCCATTTTACGTCCGGAAATCTATATAGACATATAACCGTGGTTCGCAGTAGGATGGGCGAAAAACTCGTGAAATATTGGCCTGCTTTTTATTGAACAAGCCAAATTTGTAAGGACAACCATTCGTCCCCATATAAACGAACGGAATAAATAAGGTTTGAGTTTGAGTGTACGTGCTGCTTGTAGCGCTAGTGTCGCTGTGCTGTTCAACTAAACTCACTAATCAGCTGTGGGACTATGTACTGAGAGATATGCCTCCCGCACTCAACCTACAATACATCACGTAGGCCTCTGTACCATTAGTGTATTTGAAAAAAAAATGGCAAAAACCTATCCAGAGTCTTTTATCCGTATAAATGTTTGTCCATATTTGCTATATGTATAAACATTATTAAAAAATCCTCCTTTATATATTCTATATAGTACAGCTTTATAATTTAGTATAAATTTTATAAAGTCCATAGCAACAAATGAGTGAGAATCGTAACAGGACAAATTTTCAAGGGACGTACAGGAATAGTCCAGTATAATGATTCCTTTTCAGGATCGGTTGAAAAAGTATTAGTTATTTCAGTACCATAAAGAATTTCTCTGTACTATAAGAGTGAAGTTGAGTTTCAAAAAGTGGGTTTTATCATTTTGATCAAACAATACCTGGCTGTTTATATTTAAATTTGTCTATACCAATTTGTGTTTGTTTTTCGTTACTTTAAAACAGAGATTGGAAAATTAGTTTTTACAGTGCAGTAATCTCAAACTTTGTTTTATTGATTCATAAGTAGTAAGTAAATGTATATGTAAACTTGACCGTATTACTATGTGGAGGTATTATGTGATAAAAATTAAAAGAAAAGAAAGTAGAATTGTATTTTTATTTTTGTATTTTATTTTTTTTTTTTAATAAGTTTTACTAAAAATATTACTGTACTGTTTGTAAAGCTGCTAGTTTTCTGTTAATTTTATGATATTTATTACTCCAAACAGGCTTTTCCTTGGAGTTTTTTCTCTTTATTTCTCATAGTGATATATAGTGTAATAGTATTTGTAGTTGCATATGTATGTATTGTTTATGTGTAAGTAAATGTAATGTTTTTTTTTTGTTAGTCTGTACAATTTTATAAAAATCGTATCTGTAATTTTTATTTGTGAGAAATAAAGTTTCTTTCTTTCTTCTTTCTTTCTTATTTCTTGTATGATAAACCCCGCTGTGCACCATATGGAGCAAAAGTGTCTTTAGGCGCTCGAGCATTTTTCCAGTCTCTGCTTCACTTCGTTCGTAAATCACCATTTGCACCGAAAACAACCAATTTTTCTCTTAGTGATGAATACTACTATTATAAACTAGTAGATACTAAAATAACACTTTTCCTATATACTTTACTTTTAGGACAAAGTTGCTTTAAATCGCTGTTCGGCAAATATTTACGTTGATTAGCAATTTCTATCCACTTGTCTACATCAGCCAGAATAATCACACATAAGTCAGTCAAACATCAACCAACCCAATACAATGAAGTTTGCTAGAAAACGATTTAAAACGACTTTGTCCTGAAGGTAAATTGTATTGGGAGAGTGTTGTTTTAGTATCTATTGGTTAAAATAATTCCAATTGCTCCAAGATTCTTCGACTACTATTATAGTCCAAATGTAACCTCGTATATAGACATACGTGCACATATCCGAGTCTTCGCCCGCAATGTCTATACAAACTCCGTGTATTTGAATAGCTTCCACGATTTCAGTAACACTTGAACCATTTTAGATCAATTTAGAGCAAACTTCAAAGTCGAGGTTCATAGTTTTCTTAGTGAAAGCACTTGTGATGTAATATGATAGTATCCTATGATATTTTTAAAGTGAAATTAGTCATATATCGTGCATCAGGTTGCCATTTTACTGTGCTGATGGGAGAGGATCAGAAGTGAAGCAGAAGTGTGAGTAATTCTTATTTCAGGTTTTGCATTTCTTGTTCAAATTAGTTATATTTCAAACGCAAAATGGAGTTTGCTGTTTTGCTCCGAGAAACAATATAAATAAACCCGTATATAATTTTGTAATGAGGTTAGATTCAAAACAGTATAATTTTATAAATTGTATGCATACAGATATTGTTATTTAAAATTTAAAACTAAAATAACATCAATAATACCAACACATTTCAATACTTACATTATGACAGTTTCCATCCATATGTAAAGATAATATATGATACAGTAAAGTTCTTGCTTCCCAATTCATGTTCGCTATATCATACTATTTCCTCGGTCCAGTATAGAAATTATATTATTAATTATATACATAATTAGTATTATAGGGGTATATCATCAGTGAGAAATAGAAGCGATGACATCTCAACGATTGTCTGTTACAGAAATTGCATTTAGTATCTCGTGTATTGCTTTGTGATCTAGAATAAATAAATTGGTTTGCCTTGTTGTCACGAAGTTGAAATAAGAAGTTTTGTTACTTTTTTATGATTTCACTATAAATGTAAAATTGAAAATATTGGTTAAAATAATTAAATATGTGGTCATGCCGGCATGATACAATGTTTACACATAACAGTTGAATACATTTAAATGGCTCTTTAAATTCAGAGACCAAGAAGGTGTGTTTTGTTGCTTTAAAGACTAGTGGGGCGTAGCCCGCAAGGGTTTACGAAATTAGAATAGGTCTATTTTTATCCTAAAGATCCTAGGGATGTTAATGTAACATTTGAGTACAATCGGTTGAATACTTTAATGTCGAAAACAAAACAAAAACACTTTTGCATTTATAATATTATTAGGATATAACTTGATTTCCTACTGGTTCTAGCAGCCATCATAAACAGTCATGGATGTTCTGGAGAAGAAAACGCCACCTAGTGACATTTCTTGCATTCCTTGGCTTCGTTAAAATGCACACCCTGAAGGTGAGCGTTAGCGTAGCTGCTGTCGCGATGACCTCACCCTATCACACCACCTTGGACAACGGCACCGTCGTAGAGGTCAGTACGATAGTTTTGATGTTTATTTTTTTCATAAAATGTTGAAGTTTTTATGTAACTTAGAGATTACCGACCTGCCTAGATTACAAGCACATCGTGATGCACACTCCTTAGATCTAACGTGTTACGTCATTCAGTAACATATACGAAAGTATTAGTTAGTCCTTAATTCCTAATAATTAATCATATTTATGGTAAAACGTTTATCTCCAATGATGATGCATTCGTTCATACGTTAGGCTCTTAGACACATCACTTTTTTATATCCTATCTCGTAATGTCCTAAGTGTGAAGAATCACTACTCTCATAAAAGATATATCTTTTGGTGATATTTTCCGTATATTGTACTGGAAAGCCGTTGTTAAATAAGATAATAACAGTTTACAAAAAGACCTGGGCGATTTTAGTTCACGCAGGATGGGGTAATATACCCCTCCGCCGCTGTGATGCCGCTCTCTCCAAGTATCCCTACCACTGCTCGGCACTCACCCGCTTTTTCTATCCCTTGACCTGGCCACTGCCACTTAGCGGATAACCTCACACCAAAACGCCTCCCCACTAAACCTTCCTGGATACGTATATGGCTACATTAGCCTATTTAATTAATATTTTTCACTTGTATAGGCCTACACACAAAAATACTATATAGTTATGAAATAGGTAAGTACGGTAGCTGCAGTGTAAACAAAATGGTGCGAGCGAGACACGATCCACACAACTGATAAAACAGAGAAGAGGAGATGCTTGTCCCACTCCCCACCGCTGGAGGGGGCTCCTCCTAGGTGTGGCTGCTCAGATATTTGCTTCTGCGCAGGTTTCTTTGCGAGCGGTTTATCTATAGCCATATGCCAAATCCCTCAAAACTCTCAATTTCTTCTCTTTCCTTAAGCCAAATAGAGAAAGGATCACTAAGTCAAAAGTGAGGAAACAATTAATTGATCCAACATTTTGCATAAATTTCCATTATTTACATGGAAACTTCGCAACCAGTAACCATTGTTTATATTAGTACAAAAACCAAAATATTCATTTCAAAATTCCAATTCAAGACAGTTTTAAGATAGTTGGGCTCGTCGTCCAACATGAGCGGTCTCAGTAGATATACAACCTGCGTGTTCTGCCTGCTCAGCACAGCAACGTAGCTAGAGGTTCTTTTTATCTAGCGATACTAAGCTAAGGCATTATATACTTTAATGGTATATTAGCGGTTATGAATTATCATTACTATAACATTAGTAGTAGTAATAAAATAAAAATTAAGTAATGTAATTAGTCCTAATTACTAAACTACAGTAACATGCATAATAATTTGTCATTCAGCAACTCTTATAATACTCGTAATAAATATTTCCTCTTTGGTTTACAATTATCACCAGACATTTTACCTTTTAAACCCAATATCATTAGAGTTCTTTGGACCAAGAGGAGCCTATGTATCAACTTTCAATTCTCAACGACAAGAGTTATTGAACAGACGGATAGGCACAGACGGACTGCCCTTGGACCTTTCAACCCCAAAGTCATTGCAGTTCTTCCTTGGACTAAAAATACATATGGAGAGCTGATACCCGAGTGGTTAAGACATTGAACTTTGGAGTTAGAGATAGCGCAGGTTCAAATCCTGTCTGTGACCATTTTTTTATCAGTACCATCCTTGTACTGTATTAGCTCTACCCCTTATTCTGTGTTATAAACAAGAGCAGGCCAGAGGCTCATGAGGACGGACAGTGTAAGACTTAAAAGGGGATCGACCTCTCCACGAAAAAATTAACAAATTTAGTCTCCGTTACGTTTACTTAAGGGCAGACAGCCGAACCTTTTAACCCCAAAATCAACAAGTTTATATCTTGGGCCAAAAGGAACGTACTGTATGCGCCATGTGTATAATATACAGTAGGGTATATAGTAGGGTAATATAGTTAATATGTAATATAGTAGGGTATATATTATACCCTACTTAACAAGGATATAAAATAGACATTATTATTTTATGCCATCAGTGTTATCAAGTGTTCAAGCATGTGTTTAACTATGAAATACAGTAAAACTAAGTTTTTATGGCCAAATATTGTATTTTAAGTCTGAGTTATCTCTTAAAAAATATTATATAAGAAGTTATATATAAAGTTAGAGAATCTCCCCTTTATCCCCCACGGATAGATCCCGATCCTGTATGAAACCGGGCCAGTGTCTTTTTTTAATCATGAATGAAAAAACATCATTGTACAGTATTTTTACCAAGATTGTACAATGCCACCATCCTGTTTTAATTTTAATTCCATGCTGTATTCGTTTCAACCTTTTTCTATTTGCGTTTTCTAATTGAATTAATCGTTGTTCGGTTTATGTTAAGTGTACCATTATACCGTAGGCTATATAATTACGTACTTGAGTAAAATTAAAAAAAAAAAAACATGATGGTCACTCAAGAGAGTGTTTAAATTTTGCGAAGAGAAGGCACAAAACTGTGCATGATTTTATAAGTCAGAACACTCAATCTGTTCACAAGTTTTAGCTTGGTGAAGTTTAAAAATACACATCGGCTAAAACTAACTTCCACATTTATAATACGGTTACGGTTGGTATTATACTAGTACTACTAGCAAAAATAATTACATTAGTGTAGTTATTTTTTGGTTTGAGCATAATTGAAATTTCAAATATAATATTGATACTGCTTTCTCAATAATTTCATTCATTACATATTTGTTTCATTACAGTTTAGTAAAGAAGGTTACTAAACAGAGCCCAAATATAGTCCATGTATGTCATTTTAATGTATGAAACAATATTCAGAACGTAACTATGCCTATGTAATACTCTTTTTGTTTAGGATATAAATCTATCAGAATATCGCGCCCGTTAATAGTCCGCCTTTATTCCACTTGCGCGGCAAACACTGCGTACATACGAGTTGGTGTTAAGTGGCAGAGAGACCTTTATAGTCCTAACTTTGCATGAAATGAAATTATTTTTCTTTTCATGTATTCATTGTCATGAGTGAGAACACTTTTAATCCAAACAATTCATTTGTCGACCCCCTAATCTACAATGAACGGCACAATGATGACTTTTTTAATAACCTACCACCGATGATGGCAGTAATCATGAAACAAGTCTTTATCACATATGTTTCAAAACTGTGTCAATGCCCTACCTCCCTGTGTATGCTTCCACAATTTTAATATTAAGGCACTTTCAGTCTGCAGTGAACATGACATAAACTCAACACGTTGTGTTAACGAGAAAACAACTTGATGATACATTCATTAGGGGTTTTGATTCTAGGTACAAGACTTTACCTGGAACTCGAAAATGCTGGGCAATTTCCTCGGCTCTTATTTCTACGGATTTGTCAGCACTCAGCTACTTGGTGGGTGGTTGGGTAGTCGGGTTGGTGGTGCCCGACTGTTTGGTTGGGGCTTCGGCATCACTGCTGTCATAACAGTGATCACTCCACCTATAGCCTACACCAACTTCTACCTGCTTCTGATCACCCGAGCTTTGACGGGTTTCTTTGAGGTGGGTTAGTCATTTTGAATCTTTCCATCTACACAAATCCTAAACAATTAAAAATAGTAAAACTATATTAGGCATAAATGTAAAAATATCTTAAGAATATCTCAGGGCCCTCGGCTATATGTTTAACTTTTTTAATACATATCTCATCTTTTTGTTAACTGCAACTTGTGGGAGTTCACAGCCACATATTTATTAATTATTAAATTATGTGTATGCTTAAGGTTTCCGATGACGACTATAGATTAAAATTCTTGACCACTAACTATTTTTGTAACATTAGCTAAGTAAAGTGCCTCGAAAAACTTTTCAAATTATCCGTTGTCAATAATAAACTTTAATGAAGGAATCCAAAGGTCATGTAGCCTATTTTACTAGCTCAACGTCAAAAGCATGCAATAATAATAATTCTTTATTGCAGAAACAGTTTACAATCGTTTCATTGCAAGTGTAATTTTAAAATTAAAGCTGTAGTGCTTATAATTCAATTAATTAATAAATAACGTTATCAGTTCAATAACTTGATTGTTGCTGACATACTTTGGATATCAGAAAGAGGGTCAAAGAGAAAATGTATCGCATGACTGAATGTCATCCCAGCAACACATTACAAGCTCTTTAACAAAGTACCATCCTGACACCAGGATGTGTTTTAATCGACACATATTTTTTTTGGGATCATCAATTTATTTAATATCATTGGGAAGCTTTTTATGAGGTAGAGATTTGTCCCACCTTTGGGTGGGAAGTTATTTACTGTGGTATTTTGTTACATTTTTTAATTGGTTTAAGAAAATTACATTTTGTAAAACATTATTTAAATTAGAAATCTTGTACTCATACTAATTTCATTAAATTTGATATCATATTAGTATTCTAATTGCTCATAAAATTAAGAACAAAGTCTGCAGGTAAGATGTATATCTATCAGATGGTCTAAACGTGAATGATACTAATTTTAGATACATGTTACCAGGGGATAGGGTATCCGTGTTTAATGGAGATATGGTCGAAGTGGATCCCTCCTCAGGAAAGGATGAATTTGTTGAGTATAGCTTTGTCCGGAGTGCCTGTCGGGACAGTGGTGGGTTTGCAGTCAGGTGGACTTATAGCTGACTATCTTGGCTGGGCTTTTATATTCTACATCACAGGTAAGATCAGTCTATTGAACTCAAAATCTTCTTCTATCTCGCTTTCACTCCCATTCATAATATAAATGAAATTTGTTTCTACATTAAATTATGATAGAAATAATAAGGTTTTAAAAAAATTTAATTTAGTCAATTAATTAATTAAAGTAAAAGTGCTGTATGGTGTCCCTCAGGGATCAATTCTAAGCCATAACTTTTTCATGTACATCAACAGGTTGAATGTATTAATTCCTGATGACATGACGATTCAGCATGCTGATGATATGACTTTCTGCATAGATAAAAAGAAAATAAAGCCATATCTCGAAGTGAAGATTTTGACAAACTTAGCACACACATTACAATCTTTAAAAATATTGGTTTGGAAGAAAATTATTCACAAATAAATGTCTATCTTTTATAAATTAAAATGAAAGCCAATATATCTTGATTATGGATTTGAAAATGAAATAAAAAATGTTTTTATTTATAGACGCAAAGTTAAAACAAAAGGCCTCTCTTCCACTTAACCTCTGCCTATATTAGCTACCATATTTAGAAGGAGAACACATTATGTTGCTAAGAATGCACCTTGATTGAGTATTAATTTCAAACAATCATGTCAATAGCATTCTGAAGTTGCCTCAAGCATATATATCTTACGCAATCTGGCAAAATTTTCCTTATTGAATGTATTGAGCAAAACGTACATTGGCATAACTTGCCCACATTTAGCTTACAGTTTGAGATTGTAGGGTGGTTATTCTAAATACAAATTTAATAGAGCCTCCCTGAATTTAAAACACAAAATATAGCTGTCATAATCACACCCAAATCAAAACAGAGTGATTTGTGGTCACATAAAAGTACTTCAACTCTCCGCACTAGGGCTCTAGTCCTGGACTTTCCTCCTTCTTCACCACTAGTGGGCCCTCTATCATCAAGGAGCATTCCACCATTTCAGATCCTGTTATTACCCATCTAAAAACTAGTTACCGATGACACGACTCTATGCATCAGTGGAAATTCAATATCTGAGTTCGAAATACAAGCCTTTCAAGATTTGAATAGTTGCTTGCAAAGCTTTAACCAAATCAACCTGAAAGTATATTCGATAAGGTCAAATTTCATAAATTTCTGCCTGGGACGCATGGAAACCATGAGTGGCCCAGCAATTATGTTAGAAGAAAATATGCTCGAAGAAGTCTGTTCCACAAAGTTCCTTGGAATTCATCTTGATCGAGGGCTGACATGGAACTCGCATGTGGAAGCAGTCTGCTCAAAATTTTCTTCTGCAAACTTTGCCTTGAGAAGTCTGTCCGTATACTGCTCAACTCAGGTACTGAGGACCGCATATTATAGACTCATCTACCCCCACCTTTCATATGGTGTAACGCTCTGGGGCACATGTGCAAATGTAGACTTTATGAGATTATTTCGACTCCAAGAAAAGGCTGTCAGAATAATCATCAAACTGAAAAAGAGAGTCGTGTAGACCTGCGTTTAAAGAGTTGCAGATATTGACTTTAGCCTGCCTCTACATCCTTGAAACTGTGTAATTTTGCTTGTCTAAATGTGTCTTAACACGCGGTCGAGACATACACAGTCACAACTCCAGAGGCAGGAATAACTTCCGTACTGGCAGGCACAAGACGGTAGCCTTCGAGCACTTGCCCTCGCAAGCAGGTGTTGTACCATTCAATAATCTGCCAAACTCACTCAAAATTCAAGAAATGCCCAGGGTATCTAAGACTCACCTCAAACGAATTCTAGCCTCAAAGGCCTTTTATAGCAGGGGCGAGTGTCTGGTATATAAATGGGAGACCAATGATTTCGGAGAATGATAATAACCTGGTGTCGAAGAGGGAAATAATTGGCGAGCAGATGGAAGCTGAATGAATGCTACTGCGTATGTTTGACCGGATGAATAAGTTACAAATTTTTGGAGATTTTATCTCAATCATCGTTTTGTCTAAAAAAAGCTCACCTCGATCACAGGCACTAGACTGTCACTGCCATTTCCCCCTCTCTCACCTCCAATTTCTCTGATTGTTCAGTCTAGTGTATCCATGTCATACATTTCTTTTTTTTTTTTTTTTTAATGTTTTTAAATTTTGCTATTACATTTTTTTGTTTCTATTTCAAGGTGTACCAAACAACTTAGTATTCTAGTAAACTTTTTTATTATTTTTTCGCTTATTCCGGCATTTTATTATTTTTATGACTAAGGCGGGTGGAACCAGCTGGCTTAAGCACAAACAGACTGACAATGTAGACTGTTTTTCGTACAGATTATTATTTTAAAATAGTTACATTTCTAAAATAGTAACATGTTTATAGTTTAGCTATATACTAAGTTTTTATATTTGTATTAGTTTAATAATTAATTATTTTGTATAAGTTTTGGCTGGAATAAAATTATTCATTTACTTAAATTCAACTATTGAAGGCTCATGTGAGTTAGACCAAATGTTTACTACATAGCACATTAAATAGTTAAAACCCGCAATACTTAAACCAAAAATATTGTTTAAAAACAAATTTTAATTTTATTTTGAGTAAAAAGGTCCTATTATACTTTCTAGACTCCTACAAAAGTAAAAATTGTGAAGTACATTTAAAACATTAAAACAGGTAAAGTAATAACAGTAAAAAGAAGACTCTCTGCTGTTTATAATAACCTTTTTATTATACGGGGTCAATTATTGTAAAACTTCTGAGTAATCTTTTAGGAGTTCTTGGAATTTGTTGGACCATTGTGTGGCTGTTGGTGGTGAAAGATCGACCAGAGTACGATTTACACATATCTTCTGAAGAGTTGAAATATATCAAGGATTCTATGGAGGTCACTACTGAGAATAAGCATGTAAGTGGTACCTGAAAACAAGGTTAAATCGGCAGTCTTCAATATAAAGTGGTCCACAACAAGTACAGTAATAATCTTGGCTTGATTATTAATACTTTATCAGAAAATCTTTAGTAAGATATTGTAAGAAGTATTGTACAGAAATTTAATTTTGTGAATTTTAACACAGTATAAATGGGAACATGAGATAATAATTGAAACATTATAAATACAATATGTGTTCCACTGCACTTTAATACGAAATACTGTCACATATGAAGACCTAGCGCACACATTTCACCGAGTTAACTTAAATTCGCTCAATCATGATAATGTGCAAATCAAACTGAGGGTGGAGTAGTGATTCACCACTGGCGATAACAGAATCAAAGGAGTTTCGTGGCGGAGGTTTCAAGTCTCGACTTAAAAAATACGGTACTGTACTTCGGTTTTGTTGTGCTGGTAAAGCTGTAAAAACTTCGATTTAAAGTTTAACGGTAGGTAAAATTAATGGCAAAAAATGCAATATATTGAGGTTATTTATGTTACACCTTCGATACACAAAATTTGCATTGAAGTAAAAGGCACATTCAAGGGGAATGACTAATCTTTGAGGAATTCAATATATTAAGGTTCCATTGTACATTTTTTCAAAACCTTGGAGGAAGCCACCTGGTCCATGGCCACTCCACGGGATACGTTACTGTCTAATAGTGGACTGTAAATTGTGATCCCTGATTTTAAACCCGTTAGGATAGTAAGAAGTGGAGTGTTTAATTCCCACACAGTACTCCATGGAAGCTCATCTCTCCATCATGTCCTCGGAGCTCCTTTACGGATCAGGAGAGTAATTGTTTGGACATCTGCTGGTGTCTGTTACCATGTCTCCCATTTAGTACAGTTGCTAACCTGTGGAAAGAGAGGATTGACTTGTTTAGAATGAAATTAAATTCTCTAAGGGAGTAAAATATCCTTAACTGAGTTTCACAGTACTTGTTTTTGACTTTTGTCCACGCAAATTTAAATTGACAAGTTCAATCCCAAAACCCCTCTGATCAACCAGGGACACTATACTAAGGTCTTTAACCATTCTATTGTCCCTGATCCTCTGTTTCTCAAAAGGTGGCTTTCATTCCTTTTCCAGTGGGTAGAGTGGCAGCCCTGCCTTTCTTTAAAAGAGAAATATTATACTGAAGCTAAAAAAATTAGATGATTATAAATTATTACCTAAACATTTGTTTATCACGTTAAAGAAATAAAATTAAGGCGGTAGCATTTCCCTGCGCGCTATAATATTACTTCTTTAATAGTAAACATGTTAATAGATTACAGCACAATAAAGATGATAACCTATTTTATTTCAGACCAACCACCCATGGAAAAAGTTGTTTACATCGACGCCGGTGTGGGCTATTGCTGTCGGCATTATCTGCCAGACCTGGGGACACATGACATTCATCACTCAACTGCCCAAGTTTATGACAGGTTGCATTCCAATTTCTTATTTAAAATTACATGTAAAACACCTCTTCTCCTTTTTTGAGTCCATCCTGGTTCGCTGAGCTTGTTTTTTCCCTTGGCCTTTGGCTTCCACTTTCTGAAAATACAGTCCTATTTCAGAAACTTTAATTTCCTCTTTTTTCACTCTGCTGCCTTCACTTATTAATCACCAGTAAGTTATGTATTCGGTAAATATGTAGCCTAACTTATATAGTAACTAGCGATATCAAATTTATCAGTTAAATAATCCTAAGGTATATTCGGACTCACAAAGGTAAATACTTAAATTTAATATCCATTATAAGGATAAAAATCAGTTATATGTTTCTAAAATATTACACTTAATATGTTCTCAGAGATTTAGGGGCAATTTAAAAATTGAAGTTATATTCAGATTGAGAGTAATGTTTACATTAAAGTAATATCTCATAAATCAAAGTGTGTTTAAAATAATAATTTCTAAATACTCTGACATACATACATTCGTATTTCATAAGACTGATAGCCACATATCTTGACTTATTAAATTAATTTTGTATCTCAATTGCTAACAAAATACTCGTACTTACAGTTCGTTGCAACTGCGTTTATTGTCGATCCTCGTTCAAGGAAATCAATCAGGATCTCACCCTTTAACAATTACGACGTAACGGTATCTTTGTACTGTTTATTTGATCAATAATTTTATTCTTTTTAGACCTTATCCCACTCGAAATAAGATATTTACAATATATAATGGCATTTCATATTTATGAAAAATATTTGTTACTTTAATTTTCTCTTTAAATGTAATGTGTTAGAATTTTAAATGTTAATTTTTCCACCATGTTTGGTTCTTGGCTCTTGATCCTTACATATGTAAAGATCAAGCCATCTACCTCAAACCACAGCCATATCAAAGAAAGACTTACAAGTCACTTCCTATCCATTCCATACAAGAGCACGTGGTTTATGGGTGTGGAGAAATCTTTCATAAAGTACTGCTTGATGATCTAGTAAACACACCATGATTAATACAAATAATTCATGCTATATCTTCCAAATTAATAAGTCAATTATTTTAAACTGTTACCACATAACAGTATTATAACACGTTTCTATATAGATTTGATTATGAATTGAATAGCTCATATCAATTGAATAGCCATAATTCACGACTCAAACAACCTATAAAGTAACTCTTGACAATCTAGTAAACACACCGTGACTAACAATTAATTAACACATAACGGTATTATAACACATCTGTACGTACTTTAATATGAATTAAATAGCTGATTGTACTACATTTCATAATACGAGCAACCTATAAAGTACCGCTTGATGATGTAGTGAACACACCGTCATAACAATTACCAAACAACAGTATTATAGCACGTCCCTACATATACTATTTCGAATTGAATAGCTCAATGCCCCACGATTCCTGACACAAGCGACCGATAAAGTACTGCTTGACAATCTAGTAAACACACTGTGACTAACAATTAACACATAACAGTATTATAACACGCCTCTATTTAGTTAGAGATGAATTGAATAGCTGATTGCCGCATAATTCATAATGCAAGCAACCGATAAAGTACTGCTTGACAATTTAGTAAACACACCGTGATTAACAATTAACACATAACAGTATTATAACACGCCTCTATTTAGTTATAGATGAATTGAATAGCTGATTGCCCCATAATTCATAAAGCAAGAAACCGATAAAGTACTGCTTGACAATCTAGTAAACACACTGTGACTAACAATTAACACATAACAATATTATAACACGCCTCTATTTAGTTAGAGATGAATTGAATAGCTGATTGCCGCATAATTCATAATGCAAGCAACCGATAAAGTACTGCTTGACAATTTAGTAAACACACCGTGACTAACAATTAACACATAACAGTATTATAACACGCCTCTATTTAGTTAGAGATGAATTGAATAGCTGATTGCCCCATAATTCATAAAGCAAGAAACCGATAAAGTACTGCTTGACAATCTAGTAAACACACTGTGACTAACAATTAACACATAACAATATTATAACACGCCTCTATTTAGTTAGAGATGAATTGAATAGCTGATTGCCCCATAATTCATAAAGCAAGAAACCGATAAAGTACTGCTTGACAATCTAGTAAACACACTGTGACTAACAATTAACACATAACAGTATTATAACACGCCTCTATTTAGTTAGAGATGAATTGAATAGCTGATTGCCCCATAATTCATAAAGCAAGAAACCGATAAAGTACTGCTTGACAATCTAGTAAACACACTGTGACTAACAATTAACACATAACAATATTATAACACGCCTCTATTTAGTTAGAGATGAATTGAATAGCTGATTGCCGCATAATTCATAATGCAAGCAACCGATAAAGTACTGCTTGACAATTTAGTAAACACACCGTGACTAACAATTAACACATAACAGTATTATAACACGCCTCTATTTAGTTAGAGATGAATTGAATAGCTGATTGCCCCATAATTCATAATGCAAGCAACCGATAAAGTACTGCTTGACAATTTAGTAAACACACCGTGACTAACAATTAACACATAACAGTATTATAACACGCCTCTATTTAGTTAGAGATGAATTGAATAGCTGATTGCCCCATAATTCATAATGCAAGCAACCGATAAAGTACTGCTTGACAATTTAGTAAACACACCGTGACTAACAATTAACACATAACAGTATTATAACACGCCTCTATTTAGTTAGAGATGAATTGAATAGCTGATTGCCCCATAATTCATAATGCAAGCAACCGATAAAGTACTGCTTGACAATTTAGTAAACACACCGTGACTAACAATTAACACATAACAGTATTATAACACGCCTCTATTTAGTTAGTGATGAATTGAATAGCTGATTGCCGCATAATTCATAAAGCAAGCAACCGATAAAGTACTGCTTGACAATCTAGTAAACACACTGTGACTAACAATTAACACATAACAATATTATAACACGCCTCTATTTAGTTAGAGATGAATTGAATAGCTGATTGCCGCATAATTCATAAAGCAAGCAACCGATAAAGTACTGCTTGACAATCTAGTAAACACACTGTGACTAACAATTAACACATAACAATATTATAACACGCCTCTATTTAGTTAGAGTTGAATTGAATAGCTGATTGCCGCATAATTCATAAAGCAAGCAACCGATAAAGTACTGCTTGACAATCTAGTAAACACACTGTGACTAACAATTAACACATAACAATATTATAACACGCCTCTATTTAGTTAGAGATGAATTGAATAGCTGATTGCCGCATAATTCATAAAGCAAGCAACCGATAAAGTACTGCTTGACAATCTAGTAAACACACTGTGACTAACAATTAACACATAACAATATTATAACACGCCTCTATTTAGTTAGAGATGAATTGAATAGCTGATTGCCGCATAATTCATAATGCAAGCAACCGATAAAGTACTGCTTGACAATCTAGTAAACACACTGTGACTAACAATTAACACATAACAGTATTATAACACGCCTCTATTTAGTTAGAGATGAATTGAATAGCTGATTGCCCCATAATTCATAATGCAAGCAACCGATAGTGTACTGCTTGACAATCTAGTAAACACACTGTGACTAACAATTAACACATAACAATATTATAACACGCCTCTATTTAGTTAGAGATGAGTTGAATAGCTGATTGCCGCATAATTCATAATGCAAGCAACCGATAAAGTACTGCTTGACAATCTAGTAAACACACTGTGACTAACAATTAACACATAACAGTATGATAACACGCCTCTATTTAGTTAGAGATGAATTGAATAGCTTATTGCCCCATAATTCATAATGCAAGCAACCGATAAAGTACTGCTTGACAATTTAGTAAACACACCGTGATTAACAATTAACACATAACAGTATTATAACACGCCTCTATTTAGTTAGAGATGAATTGAATAGCTGATTGCCCCATAATTCATAAAGCAAGCAACCGATAAAGTACTGCTTGACAATTTAGTAAACACGCTGTGACTAACAATTAACACATAACAATATTATAACACGCCTCTATTTAGTTAGAGATGAATTGAATAGCTGATTGCCGCATAATTCATAATGCAAGCAACCGATAAAGTACTGCTTGACAATTTAGTAAACACACCGTGACTAACAATTAACACATAACAGTATTATAACACGCCTCTATTTAGTTAGAGATGAATTGAATAGCTGATTGCCCCATAATTCATAAAGCAAGAAACCGATAAAGTACTGCTTGACAATTTAGTAAACACACCGTGATTAACAATTAACACATAACAGTATTATAACACGCCTCTATTTAGTTAGAGAGGAATTGAATAGCTGATTGCCGCATAATTCATAATGCAAGCAACCGATAAAGTACTGCTTGACAATCTAGTAAACACACTGTGACTAACAATTAACACATAACAGTATGATAACACGCCTCTATTTAGTTAGAGATGAATTGAATAGCTTATTGCCCCATAATTCATGCTATATCTTCCAAATTCATATGTCAATTATTTTAAACTGTGTTATAGTTCAAACATTGATATAGTTGTAAGTATACCCAAATTTACCCTCTATGTTGAGTAATTTTATAATGTTAAGTACCAAAAAAGGAAAGGCTTATAACAAGTACCAAATCTAAAATGACTTAAAATATTATATTAAAAGTACAAATCTGAGGTGATCCATGATACATTTTAAAGTTGTGAATGTATTTGAAATTTATGGCTATTTTTTCATTATTCCAGTCCCTATTATATGACACATAAGACTCAAGATAGATTTAACTTAAACTTACAGTAAAGTGGAGAATTTGTATATACTATTCTTGTATTTTATTTATACACATTACTATACAGCGAATTTACCACTTGCAGATGTTTACAACTTTAGACTGGCACAATCTGGGTTCTTGACGTCATTGCCTTATATCGTACTGGGTATTGTCTCACAATTCACCGGCAGACTAGGTGATTGGCTTAAGAACGAAAAGATTCTTACAATTTCACAGGTATTTGCAATCAGAGTACAATACATTAATACAAAAAGCACATAGATGACAATTATTTAGAATTTAAAAGTTAGTTATCCGAAAATAGAGCTACTTTCACATTTTATGCAGGGTAATATATAATAAACATGAAATGGTGGGGTATGATCCTAGTTTGTAAGCTTATGTGGCGATTGTGTTGATTATTATCAAGTTTACTGGTCCACAACTATGTAAAAGCACTGATAACTCAATTTAAATGTTAAACTATTTCAACCTCTCCGAAAACATCTATCTTCAGTTAAAAGATGTTAACCCGAAACTGGCAGAGCCAACAGTGTACGTCTGCTTGTATAGATTAGTACAGGAGGTTAACGCTGCATTATAACTGACCGAGCTGTAACAGCAAACAGCATGGTTTCTTCATTGCTGCCAGCTTTTTGATAATCTGATGTCTTTATTGTTGAAGTTATTGTCTTTCTTATTGTAGCTTTCTTTTTTGTTATTTCTGATTTTTCTTATTAGCTAATAATTTAATATGAAAATCTTCTTTTATATTTTTATAAATAGTATTGATGTCGTTTGCAGGTCCGTAAAATCTTTGGATGTGGATCGTTATTTCTCCAAGCAGCTATCCTCGTGCTTTCTACTCAGTTTGACTCAGCTACTTTGGTCATACTGTGTCTAATCACCCTTTTAGGATTGGAAGCATTTGGAATAGCTGTCATACCGTAATATAACTAAATTCATACAACCTACACTAGAATATGGAATGTAAATGCATAGCAGATTAAATTTGAATATGAAGTAACTCATTTTTATACTACAGAGTCCATTATAATATTGACTTTATGTTATAATCTAGTTTTTATAATTTATTGTAGCTGTTACGTTTACTTTATGCAGTCACGCTGTAATTGGGCGCTGTGGAAATGGTGAAATACAAATTCAATGTTTAATAGCTACGTAGCATGAAAACTAATTATGAGAGGACACACATACAAATCTGTTTTGTGGATATAAAATATAAAAATAGAAGAATCTGTGGTGTTTACGTCAAAATATTATTACATTTTCAAAACCTGTGTTTTAGAGCTGTATTTGAACCTGTTTACGTGTTCGTCAACAACACACATTCAGTACCTGAACACAGTTATACCTGTCAATAGTTTTAGTTACTGCTTGATAGACACTAATTCTGTACTCTATTATATGTAATTCAAAACATTATGAACAAGTTTAAAATTAAACATTTTAGCGTATAGTCTCAACTTTGGCAAAGTAGGTTCTGAAGTAAATTTATTCTAATTGAAATAGTCAACTGTTTATAATGCTGAGTTTGGGTAAGAACAAGAATGCTCAATTAAATTTATAAGAACTATAACATTGTATTGAACTGTGATGTAAATTTAAATTATTTATTTGCAAAGGTTTTTATGATTTAAATTTTATTGTCATTTACGTAAGTAAGCTACGATAGTATAAGGTTTACAAAATCAAAATAAGAAATATATTATTTAAAAATATTCTACAAAACAATCTTATCAAAATGTTTTAAAGAAATATTTAGTTATTATGTTTATAATATTTGTGAATATTATGTGTACCGATGTAACCTGTTTCAGTTCCAATGGTTTATACCTAGCTCCGCAGCATGCCGGTGTAATATTTGGGCTCGGCTGCACATTGGGCAGTGTAACTGGCATCCTCAGTCCTCTTCTCTCAGGCTATATTGTCACTGATAAGGTGAGAAACAAACTGCGTGGAAGGATCTGCGTCAGGATATGTCGGTTTCTTAGATCAAAGTAAAACAACAATTCACTGAATCGGGCAGTTTAAATGAAGGGGATGATTCAAATCTAAAATTATAATCTACTGCGTAGTTGTACAAGAAACGAACTTGACCGGTTTAACGTAAAAAACTACTTATAAAGTGACGTCGACCCTGATTGGCGCACCTTGTAAACAGATGAAGACACAAAAGAGGGGACAATACAAGTAAGTAAAGTAAAGATACTTATTTTACCAAGCGAAGTTAGGGCTAAGAAGCCCTCTCTAACACTTAACCTGGGGACCAACGGCTTAAATGTGACTTCCGAACCACCACCAATGGCCGGGCAGGCGGGACGCTTGCAAGACAGGATCGTTCAGCGTCACCCATCCAAGCAGCAACCACGCTCGACGTTGTTTGTTCCGGTTATCTTGCGATAACCGTTGTACCCGCTAGACTGAGCCATTGCTAAAAATGTCGAGCAAGTGAGTTCGGTCTCGAGTCAGATCTAAAGTGGGACACACATCTCTCGTCCCACTTCATTACACCGTGTGTTAACAATTTTCTATAAGCCTCGTAGCAATAAAATTTGTTACAAAAAACACGTGAAAGTGTTAGTGTCTTATCCAACAAGTTTTTAGTAAACATGTACAAGATTGCCGAATTTAACACGTCGTAAATCTTTCACTCCATTGTCTGGACATCTTTTGATTTATCATGAATTAAAGTATAAACTATCATAGTTAAAAATTTGTATTTGTATTTGTATTGATCATGACGAAATGAAATAGGAAACGTCAACTCTAGCATTTAATTGTACAGAGTCTTGTGTAAATTCATATGTATGCTTATAGCTGAAGCTCAGTAAACACAATATCATAATATAAAAATGTTAAGCATAAAATGGATTAATTTGTAGCCAATTGAATAATTTCTTTTTACGGTTACTGAAGTGCTTCTGGGGTTCCCACAAAGTTTAGTTTGATTGAGTTTAGCTGATGTTATGATGTGGGCCGAGTACGTAACCTTACGGGACATTAATGAAAACATAAAAAGTGTCACAGATGAAAAATTGAATCCTTTAATGGAAACTTATTGTCACCTGTTTCCAAGTAAAGACTTAACTATACTACATGCATTTTCAGAAATCCCATAAAACCCTTATAACTGATCGTTCTTTATTTTATTTCATAGGCTAAAGAGATCCATGCTCTTGGAATTTAACAAATTGTTCACTACCCAACTACCTCTTCAGGTTTAACCTCTCACCAATGAAAAGCATCATTCTGTGATAATAAGAATGTTCCTTAAAAATCAATATTGCTAGAAGAAAAGCTTTCATAAATTTGTTTGACAGATTATAAAAGATAATTGTTCATTAGTTTAAAAACAAGTTTCTCTTCGTGAGTTTGGACAGATAGAATTATCATTATTGGTTTATCTTTTTCAGGTACTGAATAAATTGATTTATTTAAAATAACTGTTTGGTAATCTTTGATGTTACTATTTTTAACTGGTAATTAAATTTTATTAATGAGCAGCTTTTATTTTTCAGAGCAAAGAGCAATGGAAGATCGTCTTCTACATAGCTAGCGGCTTGTACGTGTTTGGAGGTATTTTTTATGGATTATTCTCATCTAGCAAACTACAACCTTGGGCAAAAGATAATAACAATGTGCCTGGTCACAAAGAGGACCATATTAACAACACATTGTGATCTCATATTAAATTTCTAAAACAAAACATTTATAACCATTACATGAGTGATTCCTTTTACCAATAAAGATCATTACTTCATATATTTTTATTTAAGCTTATTATTGATTGATGGCGTTTATTCCCATCATTTACATACAAAGTAACAAAAATAAATCTAAAATATTTTTCTAGGAAATTAACCCCGTTTGGGCACAGCCATACAGTAGTATAGATTTAATCAGTCTGCACTAAACTAATTGTACTAAAAATATTAAATTACAAGAGAGAATTAATTAAAATTATTGACACATTTTTCACTAACAAATGAGTTATTACAAGAAAAGAGTAAACCTATAAAAGAAAAGATAGAAGACTAGAGCATGGAATACCTATATACATTTAGCGAATAAAAAAATTAAAAGTCTGAATTTAGAAAGTAGTATAGCTTCAATAGAAGATGAAAGTCGGAAAATTAAAAAGGTAATGTAAATGAAGAATATAAATATGGCTGTTTTCTTTCGGTCGATTAATAGAGAGATATACACAAAAACAGACAATAAAAAGAATATGATATAGAGTGATCCAAAATAAATAGATACTTGGATCTATTCACTTCATGCCTGGTCATCCTAAACAGATGCACAATTATAAAGAACTCCAACAGTAAAAACCAATTCAAAACTTGTATACAACGCCTATTGGTGCTAGAGCGTTCTACTCTGTCGATGAGTTCATATGAGCCGCTGGGATTTATGGGAGGCATAGGATCTGGAGTCAGTGAGAGTGTGTTTGAGTGAATGTGTGGAAGTGTAAGTTTGGGTGCGTGTGTGAATGAATAACTATTTATAAAATGATTGACTGACATTTTCAATGCAATGTAAAAATGCAATAAAATATGATTTGATTTGATTATAAAACACACTTGCACACAAAACACAAACGCACGCGCGCGCGCACCACGCGACCTCACTGGCATGCATTGTAAAGATAATAAAAATTACTTTTTGGGTACGTGAGTCCTGTCGCCATTTTCTCGATAGTGGTCGAATTTTCTTGGACATCAGAAGGTGAGTTAGAAATTATTTTTAGTGAAGACTACCCCAGCGACCCATTGCAAACTCGTCAACTGAGTAAAATGCCATAGACAGTAAGAATTTTAAACCTAATTTAAATTGTTTGTGCTTATTGACGCGTTTGATCTCTTCAGAGAGCCTATTGATTAGCCTTACACCAACCTGAGATGGCAAGCATTCAAAAACAGTAGTTCTTTGCTGTGCCATACGAAAGTTGTCCCGGCCTCTAGTTCCGTATTGGTGTTCGTCACTGCCCCAAAGTGAGACGCATCTGAATCGGCGGCATTATAGCACGACGTCGAGAATATAGAGGCTAGGTAAATTCAGTTATCCAAGCTCCCCGAAGGCCACTTTACACGACTCTCTTTGATTTAATTTGTATATGATTCTGACAGCTTTTTTTGCATTCTAAACACTCTATTAAATCTGTATCTAGAACAGCCACCCCACAATCTCAGACCATAAGCTAAATGTGGATGTATTAGGCCAAAGTAAACTGTCTTTAGAATGTCCAATGAACGGAATTTTGCCAAATTGCATAAGACATAAATACCTGAAGCAACTGCCCTTGATCAAGGTGCATCCCAAGAAACTTGGTGGATTCTTCTTCTTCTATTATGGTTTCATCCACCATCACAATTGGTAGAATTTTGTTTTCATGTTGCCGAAAACAGAGATTGATCACGCTTCTTTTTGAACAATTTGTTTTCAAATTGATTTTGGAAAAATTATCAACGCATGAGTTGAGTTCTTCAAAGGCTTTGATTTCAAGATCTGGTTTGGCTTTTGATTTAATGCAGAGTCGTATCGTCAGCATACTGATTCATCTTTCCATTATGGATTGATGAACTCAATCTGTTGACGTAGACGAGTAATAAGACTGACCCTAGGATCGATCTCTGTGGGACTCCATATGGCATTTTAACTTTGCCTGAGAGGGTATTCGCAATCTGCACACACTGCTCACTATCATTTAGGTATGACGAGAGTCATTTGTGAGGCAAACCACGAACACCGCATGACAATAACTGGTGCAACAGTGTTTCATGATGCACACAGTCAAAGGCCTCTGAGAGGTCGAGAAATATGCTAAGCACATGTTCCCGCCTTTCCAAACCATCGACAACAGAATCAATGAGATACTTGACAGCATCAGTAGTCGATTTGTTTTTTCTAAATCCAAACTGTTTATGACAAATAACTTCAAAACTATTGAAGAAATATTCTAATCGTCGAAGGAAGGCTTTTTTGCTGAGGACCGGAAGAATAAAAATAGGACGATAGTTATTTGCGACATAAGGATCGTCCTTTTTAAAAATTGGAATGACTTTTGCTGTCTTCAAAGTGGACGGGAAGACGCCTTGTGCGAACGACAGGTTAATCAATTTTGTGAGTGGTACTGAAATGTTCTTAAAGCAACGCTTAAGTAACCACACAGATATCCCGTTGATGTCACCAGACTTTTTCGGCTTCAGCTCCCGCACTATACGGACCAACTCCGCCTCGCTCACAGGAGACAGGACCATGGACGAGACCGGTCTCGTCAATAAGTTCTCTCGGGTGCTTTTCTCGTTAAAACATGGGTCCGGCTCAGCAACCGTGGAGAAAATGTTATTAAACTCACTTGCCACTTGACGCGGATTTTTTTGTTATTTTACCATGTATTTTAAGTTTAGATTTGAAATGTTTTGGGACTTGTGTTTGAGTTGTATTTTTAATCATATTCCACGCACTTTTAGAGAAATTTTCAGTATTCATTAGCCTATTTTCGGTATCGTGAGCCTTAGCGGCTTTTTTTTTTATTTTGTAATTTATCTTGTATGCTCGTAAGAAAATTTTGAATTCTTCATTTGCCAATTCAATGTAAATTGAATGATAAAATTGTAATGTTTTTCTTAAATTTAGAATGTTTTGATTAATCCAAGTGTTGTGCTTTTTTCGATCGCTCTTTGAATGACTTATAGGGGGGCAAGTGATGTTGAAATAAAAGTCCAAACGGTTTTTAAACACCGAAAACGCTTCCTCCGCATGATCATGAGAGATGAAAAATACTGACGAAACACATCTCGTCTATTAACCATTTATTGATACATTTTTTATATGTGGTAACAGTACAAGATTGTGGGTTTTTTATATAATTTGGTAAGTTTTAGAAAATTGTATTAGATACTCTTATGTAGCGAGATTTTGTTGAAATATACATTTTAAAGGGTCTAGTAGGAACAATAATTCTGTTGTGAAGTGAAAACGTGTGAAATGGCTGCCAGTGAAAATTGAATCTCGATGTTGAAAAATAAAAACCTATTTTTCGTATATTTAATTGTTGGACGTTAAAAACGTTTAATCCAACAAACAATAAATTGGATGTAGGCTATATGTATATTTCGCTTCATAGCTACTTTTGTAGTAGTTTTTAACAACTTATGAGCGATTAAGGTTATTTTTAAAAGTCACCCCTTGCTAAAGTAACATTTTGACGTATTTATTCTACATAAACATTATGCACAGTTTTTAATAGATATTTGGCAAATGTATTACACAGAAAACAAAATATAAATATAAATGTTTAATGTGTGTTCCGCTTGTATGATACATGATTAATCCGTTTCAAACTATAATCAAAAACCACACCCCAAGTATTTATACTTACTCAACTATCAATACATTGAGACAAAACACATTCATCCCGGCCACCACACATATGTAACTGACAGTTAAAACAAAATGACCGCCGTCAGCTTGTATTGAGATTGGCATAGGTACATTTAGTTTTATTTATACTAATTGTGGGCCGATATTTTTCAAATCAGTGCTTGACAGTGAGTAGACCGTGCTCAGCCACATCCCTCATTTCCTCCCAGCTTTCACCCTCGAACAGAAAAGCAGAGTCGTCCGCAGTAAAACATCTGCCTATTACACAAATTTAATCTTCCTAGACTTTTAATAAAAATTTAGAAAAGCAAGGTATGGTAAAGTTTAATGTAATTATTGAATGTTTCCCTATCACAAAAAGGGCATATTTTAAAAATACAAACAAAGAATCAAACTAAATGGCTACATTTTTCGGTTTATAATGTTTAAAAGTCTATCAAATAATACATTTTTGTTCAAACATCTTTGTCATTCAAATATAATAGGACGACAGTGTTAATTTTGGCACTTTTGTGCATTTTATGCGCTTCTGATTTGTGCTATTTTAAAATATTATAATTTACTTTGTTATAAATATCAAATTTTAACCAAAATCACTGATATATTTTTATAAAAAATTTTAACAAATCAAATAAACAATGGGAAAACGTAATTGTGAGATACAAAGTGTCTTTTTAATAAATTAAATTTTAAATATGATAATTATTATACCATGATAAACTTGGGGAACTATTACAAACATACCAAATTCAGAACATGATTATACAAAATGTAGTAAGATTTTACGAGAAACAATACATATAGCCTGCCTATTTATACATTCAAGAGCAAAGAAAATTTAAATACACAGAAATCAAGAACAAGAGCATGAACTAATGAGGCTTAAAGGTGTATATACTACAGCACTCAATAGATCATTACTGATATGCACTGAAGAAAACAAAATACAAGCCAATGACAGAAAAAAAGAGTATGATCACTATTTTAACAACTTAAAAGGGAAGCTGCAGTAATCTACATTGCAAATGCCAAGAACCAAACCAGAACAGTCTGGAAAATAATAAATAATAATCATTGCACCAAAAAACTGTAGACAATTTTTTTCTAAATTCGAAAAATTATTGACATGCCTGACTAACGAACGTCAGGAATCTGTCGTGATTGGGGATTTCAACATTGACGCGTTGGACAACACTCAGGTCATTGATTTACTTAGGTCATTTGACCTGGAGTTGCTAGTCAGAACTCCGACGAGAGTGACGGCTACAACACAATTAGTGGGGTACAACTCAAAAGGGAGCTCAAAATTAAACAAACAGTATGAGACATAAGGCCAGAGGTTGAAATGGGATTTTCTAAATTCATTTCAACCTTTAGAGCAGCAGTTTAGATTGTTTAACGACACTCCACACGATTAAATTTCCACATTAACATATTTTGCTGCCCTACAAAAATTATCAATGTTTGCGAAAAAAGCTTCCAAAAACAACTGGACCACAGTGGGTATTTTAGTTTCTAGAGAAAAACCAAAATTTTTCTACGAAATTTACAAAAACACTTCAAACGAACAATTTAGAAAATGTTTCAAGAATTACAAAAAAAACATACAGGAAAGTGATCCAAGCTGCAAAAGCATATGATGTCTCAAAATCTATTCTCTTTTCCAAAATCGTTTCAAAAACAACTTGGGGCATCATTAATAATAAAACGAAAACTCACAAATCAGTCAAAATTAAAATTGGGTCTAGGCTTTTGGAAGATGAAACGGAGATTGCCGATCAGTTTAATAATTTTTTTTGCATCCGTTGCTGATGGGCGGGGTCCTCGGCCATCTGAACCTCAAGTACGCCCCTTGCGAAGACAGAGCCCCACATCGTCAATGGTGTTGGCGCCCGTCGTTGAGGATGAGCTTCACCGAATTATTCAGCAGCTCCCAGCCAAAAAATCAAACGACCTCAATATAATGTCTCCATGGCTCATAAAAATGCAGCAAGCATATAGTGAGACCTTTAACCCAATTAGTAAATTATTCATTCCAAAAAGGAGTGTTTCCCTCTCTCCTGAAAATTGCTAAAGTTATTCCTATTTTTAAGAAAGACGACCCAGCTTCAATTACTAACTATCGGCCTGTCTCAATTTTGCCTGTGATAAACAACATTTTTGAAAAGCTTTTTCTTATAATAATGCTTCACTTTTTGGACAAATACAATCAGCTCTCAAGTGAACAATTTGGTTTCAGAAAGGGCAAATCGCAGAAACAGACGCAGTTGTGAGTCTTGTCAAGCAAATATCAAATAAATCATCCAAACCAATAGACCTGAGATATGGAGTCCCTCAAGGGTCTATCCTCAGTCCTGTGTTTTTCCTGCTTTACGTGTATGATATAAAATCATCGCTTCTGCATGGAAAATTGGTGCAGTTTGCCGATGATACGACTCTCTTTTTCAATGCAATGTCAAGCGAAGTTTTGGAACAACAGGCTTTTGTTGACATCAACAACTATGTCCAATACTTCCACAGACTCAATCTAACAACAAACTCTTCAAAAACCAACGTTTTGAATTTTGCCTTGCGCACTGCGGGCAACCAGTGTGAGCCGGCCATTTTGTTACATGACTCCACACTGGAAGAAGTCTGCTCTTCAAAATTCTTAGGAATGCACCTCGATCGAGGGCTGACTTGGAATGAGCACATTGACCATATTTACGCAAAACTCTGCTCAGGCATTTTTGTTTTGAGATCTTTAGCCAAATACTATCCGAGTCAGGTACTGATTACGGCGTATTACGGCTTGATTTACCCCCATCTTGCCTATGGAGTGGTCCTTTGGGGAGCTTTGCGTAAACATTCAGTTTCAAAGAGCATTCAGACTCCAAAAAAAAGCAATTCGAGTAATCGCCAAAATCAAATTTAGAGAATCGTGCAGGGAAGCTTTCAAGAAATTGCAGCTGTTGACTCTACATTTTGGAAACAACTTTGTTTTGTATGAGTAAATGTGCCTTAACCAGAGGCCAAGACATACACATGTATGAGACGCGTGGCAGAGCAAACTACCGGACTGGGAGATACAGAACGGTAGTTTATGAACGCCTACCCTCGCAAGCGGGTGTGCCCAATTCAATTAAACATGCCCCAACGCCTAAGGCGTTAAAGACTCACTTCAAACGCTTCTTGGTGTCTCAAGCATTCTATAATGCGGGTGAGTTTTTGAGATTCGACTGGGAGACCGCCCAATTACAAGACTGACTCTGCTGTACTAAGTGGGTTGCATTGGCAAAGAATGAAAGGGGCGTGATTGTAAAATTGTATGTATGAATGTGTATTGTGTGTATGAATGCCTGGAATTTTAGAAACCCCGTATTGACGTTTGCCATACAATGTATATACAATGTCGCTGCAATAAAAAAGATTTTTATTTTTTTATTTTGAACTAAAACAATGACATAAAATCTCTTAAGACTGCAAAATAACTGACTAAACAGGCTGAACAAGTTTTATGAAATACGCAATGACCACCCTTAAAAATACATTCAACGTGTATCATGAAAGTTATTTCAGGTCTCTTAAATTGATAACAACAACTGGGTTGGGTGTCTTTAACCAATAACTAAAACAGAGGTACGGGAGTCAAAATAATATTATCCCTAAAATTAAAATCAGCTACTGGAATAGATGAAATATCATCAACAATCTTGAGATACTGCAAAAATGGTATAACCTTTATAGTTGTAACGAGTTGTACTAACAAGATATTTTCCCCTCCTTAATTAAACGTGCACTGATCTACCCGAAACAATGAAAGAACCCACCTTCCTAACCAACAACTACAGACCAATATCACTCATCTGCACACTATCAAAGGGGATATAAAAAATGTGCAAGGTTGCTCACACATCTAGAATACATTCGAATTTTTAAACATGGCTTTAGAAAAGGTAAGTCCACCTTCACAGCCATAATCACTTAGTGGGAACAATCATTCATGCAACTTAAGGAAGGGCCACAGGCATCCTCCGGGACTTGCTAGCCTGAGTCACAAACAAATTACAAACTCTAGGCATACAAGGAACATCGCTTTAGTGTTTTCAAAGCTACCTCGGTGGAAGAACACAGTGACTGAAGCCAGACAGAATGTACATTTGAGTTACTATAACCAGAATCAGAACAGCATTAATCATGGGCTGCCCCATACAGCTCAGGTTGCAATATTTTTCTACCAAAAATGATCTGTGGAGGAACATAGTTGCCACTGTACTCTACTGATACCTGTTTCGTCCATGTTATAAGTTAGTGAGGGTAAAAGATTTTATTTAATCATAATTTCCTGTATTTTTGAAAAAAGGTCAACTTGGGGTATGTTGAAACCCATGACGCGGGTAAGGCTTGTACTAGATGGAGTTTGTTGACGAGTTGTTTATGGTTTATGTCTAAAGAATCTCCGCCGACTTGCTTTTAAATTTGCTGAACGCAACAAAATCAACATCCATTCAAGGAAGATTCTAAACTTTCCAGAAAAGATTGGGTTTTGTACTTTTATATAAAGACAAAAGTTGTCCTTGAGATATAATAGACCTTTAATATGACATGTCACAAGACAGCAGTTGCAATAAAAAAATAATTTACCCCTTTCTACCCCCTCCAAAAAGGGGGTGAAATTTTTGTTGCCCTCACAAAATAAAAAAAGTAATTTTGTAAGTATGGTGAATGTTGTACATTGATATCTTAATCCGTTTGGAATATATCCAGGCGTATCAGGACTTAATTTACACTCTTAGATGTAAGGGGTTGTTTTCCCATAACTTTTTCTTCATAGCATTGTGTTTCTTTTGAATTTACCTTTCAAATGACATATCACAAGATAGGGGTAGCAAATTGGACATTTAAAATTACCCCTTACCATCCTTTTGAAAAAGCGGGGGGGCAATTTTTATCCTTAAGAAGTTCATAAAATTATTTTTAATAGGTATGGTGAAGATTTTACATCGATATCTCAATCCGTTTGAAATATATACCGGCACCATATATACGGTATAGTTTTAAAAGATATTTTGAACATGTATGTACGTCTATTATTAATTTGTACAGGTAAATACAATAATGAGGCAAGAATTTGCACGGGGTCGTGTTCGAACCATTGCCCTAGTCTGCACTATTTTGTTATTCGATCACTGCTGCGATCTGTGAGCAAACAAGCCAACTAATGATGGCATGGTGAACAAGGGCTTTTGACGTAGCTCAAAGAAATATCCAAACAGAAATGTTATGTCAACAACTTTGATACATTAAATCCATTCCTGTAATCATTCTAATAAAAAAACAGAACTAACCTCATAGTATCAGTATCTGGAAGAAAGAATCAAAATCCATGGAACTTGCAGCAGCGTGTATGGTATAGTTTTCTGGGGATTTTTTCGAAATTTCAAACTATTTTTGTTGGGATTACCTGATGTATCGGACCGCGAGAGAGTTGTAGAAGATAGTTTTCGGTCAGATAGTGTCTTAACACTTTCCTCTTTATTAGTTTATTATTATATTAGTTTTTTTTTTTTTAATAACAACAATGTGTTTTAAATTCTTGGTCAGTTGCATGAGTAGAAACTAAAATCTAAACATTTACAAAAACTAAATTCTTTACTTTGGTCCTAAATCATTTATCTTTGTCTCTTGAAATAAAAACAGCTTAACGTTTAATGTTATTTAGTGCAAAATTTGGACGTTATCGGTAGGTTTGATGCAGTTTTCATGAAGAGATTATTTAAATTTGAGCTTAACGTTAATAACGCGTTTTTAATATATAATTTAGTTATATTTTATTCATATAATTGATAAATACAAAAACCTAATGTGCTCTTGTGTAAAATAAAAAAGTGTAATGAATACAAACCTCGTGAAATATTATTTAAAAGACTATGATATTTTCTTACTTTGGGATAGGTTGGGAGCGGAATAGTATATAGTTGTTAGTGATTGTGGCATATCTATTAGATATAGGTTCCACAACCTTTCACTATCTTTCCTAGTTTGCAAACTGGTATTCTGCATACTACGAGGCCGTGTAGGTATTTTTATGCTATTACTAAATTCATTAATCGGTGCGTAGGATAGGTTAGAGAGGTAAACAGGTTAGTGAAATTACACAAAGGTAACAGCTTATGTGTTGACGGATTTCGTTGAGAAAAGTACCGTTGAAATTGTGATGAAAATTGCAGAATAACTACCATATTGTAAATTTGTTATAAATAAATTAGTTCCTTGTTATGTTACTTGAAATATTTTCAATAGGCGCTATTGTGTTAATATAAAGGCAAGTAACGCTATATTTGAGTTGTTCTTTTATTTTTCATAACCTATGTGCAATGTTTAGTATATGTAGCTTTACTAGTGCTAAAGACATTATTTTTATTAAAAATATGAAATGGCGGCTAGCGGCTAAACAACACATTTCTCAACCAATGTTTATATGACATTTTTGTTTGAAATCATGAGTACTATCAGCCCAAACGCCTGGGAGACACTTTTGTAAACACCTCGTAAAAGCAAGAAAGGAGTTCGCCATACCACGTATCGCGTAACAAATGTCGCGAGGATTGAAGTTGCATGCGACATTTCAAATCTGCAACTAATTCTCGAAATGTCATACAGGCAGATAGACAGGCAAACGATCATACATAAACGAAATTAACACAAAAACTACGCTTAGCCACATTTCACGGTTTCATCACAAAAACAAGTTATGAACCATTCAGTTATATAAGTATAATTAAATACATTAGTTGTTGGCACGGCATTTGCATAGATAAAACCAATGTCTGTGAGATTACTACACACAATTAAAAACAATTGTTGCTGACAAATTATGTACATTACAGTCTACTATCAAAGTTACAGAACTTAACTGTGTTACAAAACCATTTGTCTTTTTTAGTGGTGCATATTTTATCTTGGATGACTGTTAGTTTTTCAAACTAATAACAAAATCCTTGAATTTGGGAATATAGTTTATTGTTTACTACGAACAATTTTGGTAAATAATTTCGAACAAGTATAACAGTTTATATTTAAAAGAGCTCGTTCACACACTTTTGTTAAAAGTACGAAAGTAGTTTTTCAGCCTCCGATCTCACGCCATGACGGTCAGACACGTAGGAGGTCCGTCATACTTTAGACTTTCTGTACTATTATTACTGTAACGCAGTAATAAATGATATTATTGATGATTTCAATTAAAGGACGAAAATATTATGACTACTACTACTACTACTACTTCTACTCTGCTATTTTAATTTGTTTCTTTAATCTTCGTCGGTATGACCACGTTTTACAACATTATTTTCATGCAATAATTTAACTATGATTTTAATATTTGTTCTTATATTTTCTTTATGCTTTTGATGACATAAATGCATGTTGCAATTCTTCTATTCAACACGTTTGAATTATTTTTCACATTTCCTTGTCAATTAGCCTAGCATATAGGCTGTTTTGATACAAACTCTTTTTGTTTTCACAAAGAGGATTGTACCGTTTATTTTCCTCCATATCACATTTTATATATTATATATATATATATATATATATATATATATATAATATATATAGTATATAATATATATATATATATATATATGTGTGTGTGTATAAAACTTATTTCTGTTTTATAGCAAAATGGTTTGTTTTCCTAAATACATTTAAAAGTCTAAACAGCTTTTTTCTTAGGGGGGGGGACTCTCAAAGTCAAACCAGGGATGTCTTTCAACTATTGTTGATTGACTAAAAGTTGGTTTGAAATTATTAGAGCTCCTGATGCATGTAATTCGATTTTCTTAAACATCAACCGATAGCATAAACAAAACCATTAAAACATTTAATTTGTTTTTATACTCACTCTCGTTTTTATTAGACCATTTTAATCTCGGCAATAAAGAGAGTACAATATTTTGGCTCCTTTCTCTGTCCAGATCGTTGTCACTGACCTTAATACTGAGCTCGATTTGCATACTATCCGGCCTTACCTGACTGATTACAAGATCCGGCCCAATCTGGCTGATTACAAGATCTGGCCCTACCTGGCTGATTACAAGACCCGGCCCTACCTGGCTGATTACAAGATCCGGCCTACCTAGCTGATTACAAGACGGCCCTACCTGGCTGATTACAAGACCCGGCCCTACTTGGCTGATTACAAGATCCGGCCTACCTAGCTGATTACAAGATCCGGCCTACCTAGCTGATTACAAGACGGCCCTACCTGGCTGATTACAAGAACGGAAGCGCCCAACGTGCTAATGTACTCGCCCTCCTTCTGTACGTCCGTTTAGAATAACGAAACCAAAATTGTGACACATTTCCAAGACTTATTTGACTTATGACTTATTTTCAGACTTAAATATCGAATTTACAAATAAATAATCATAAACGGACAGTTTTTGCTAATTTGCTATTCTCCCATTCATGTCATACATTATAACTAGATTTTTTTCGGAGTTTAATAACACAAATTTATTTTAGCTTTCGAAATCACTTTCCCAATTATTACAGTTAATAGAAAATAAATTACTCTTACTATGATCAATGAATGCAATCGCCCTACAGCGTTGGATTTGAATAACACTTAAATTAGAAAAAATCTGAAGTTTTTATTTCTGACTGCTACTTCAAATTCAAACTTAAAATTAATTAAAATTTTACAAAACAACTCTTCACCCTGTTCCATGACAAAAGTTTCCGAAAAGGTGATAATTTCCTATTTATTAGGTTTAAAGACTCCATGTTACTGAACTTATTTCTTAATCCACAAAAATTATAAGATATTATCCGTAGTCTAGCTCCAATAACGTTGCCTGTATCTCTGCCATGAATTCCCTCAGGATTGGCGTCGCCCTCTCACTGCGTGGATGAAGCCGCCGTCACCGCAGCTTATATATATAATTTTATATATTATTTATAATTTAATATTATTATAATATAAAAATTTTATATTATATATATATATATATATATATATATATAAAACATCAGTAGTAAATTATTGAAAAGAATTCATTTGTCGTATTGTCAGAATTTTGTCGCCTGTAGTAGCTAATTTAATGTCTCTACACTCTTGACATCTAACTTTTTCATTATCATTACTGGTGTAAATACAATCCTTTGAGTAAGATATATCTGCTTATAAAAGGTCCATATTAGTCACTTACTAGAGCCCTTGATTATAGATCCTCCTCAGAAGGAATTGCTCTTTGGAATTTGACTTATTTTTGGGGTGAACTAGCATATAACATTTTCTTAAGGACATTTCACTAACAGATCTTCCAATAAAATGTTATTGAAGACGTTATATAGGTTTTCATATAGGGACTGTTTAAAGTGGCATTGATTTCAAACGGTTCCATTATTCATTTTAGGTTAAAATATAAACCATAAAATATTAATGCCTTTGAATCCAATTGTTTGAAATAACAAACTTAATTTTGAAGAAGTTTTCTGTTGAATTTGGCGAAATTTGAACACCTATTACAAAAACTGTGTGTGTTTTTGTATGTTGAGTACATTTGGCCAATTAAATAGCATAATAATTCAAACATACCTTAAACTAATAGTAATAAAGTTGCGTAAAACGCTTCACTGGAGTTCTTGGAAAATTTGGAAAAGTCCACAGTTCAATTAAAACATAAAATACTAGAAAAAAGACACACAGGCATAGGAGAGATTTTTCCAAAACCATTAGTAACAGCAAAGCAAAATATCACAACGAATTATTAAACATTAGTGGCTTTGCTAAAGCTCAACTAAATTCCATAGAGAGACATGCAATATCATAGAACTCTGTTTTGTCTAATACAATAAAACCGATACAGCAGTATTAAAGTGAAATTTATTTATTCTAAAATTGTATCGTTGTTATTGTGGTCACCAAAATGACAAATGTGAAATAATCGTAAACGGCCAACCAAATCCCATGATGTGACATGCAGCATCATCGAACACAATTCTGTCTGTCAGGGCCCGATTAACCAGTAGGCTAAGTAGGCTGCAGCCTAGGGCGCGAGACCGGTGACGATTTTAGGGGGGCGCTTCGGAGTTCAAGATGAAGTGCTTTTTATATGTAGTAAATAAAATGGTATGGTCTAAAACTTCACTATACATTTTTGTACATTATTTACACATCCACCTAGACCTTAGATTTACTCCATTTACTTAAAAATAACTATTAAGTAGAAAAAGAAATTAATTAATAGCGATTAGTGACAACGCATAGTAATTATCGTAACGGTAGGGAAACTAAAAGGGAAATTTTGCTTCGCGCGAGGGGCGCCGCCGGCCGCCGCCCTTCGCCGTTTGCAACACTGACGCTCTCTGACAGATAGAGACAGAGTGTAGCTGCAGCTGCAGTCAGTCGTCTCCTCGTCTGCACTGTTTGTTTTAAGCCTATGGCCTATGAATTATTTGGACTTTCGTTGTGATTAATTGGTGTCATTGCTCGTTATTATAAACACTGACATTTATTCGTAAGTCGAGTAGAGTGTTTGATACTGAAATATTAGAAGAAGCAGTGGTTTGCTTGTTTTACATATGTAGGCTACATTATGAGTAAAAAACCAAGTGGTTCCGAATACCGTAAACGGGCCCGGGAGCGTAACGAACGGGAAAGTGCTCTTCTAAATAAAATTCATAGACTAGACGATTTTTTCAATAAACCCGAAACTCCCAGTTGTTCTGCTGAGACATTGCCGGTCGTCACGGGAACTGAACGAAACGTTGTGAGTGAGGACAGCGGTGTTATAGTGGAAGTGGAAGTGATTCAGCAGCCTGCCAGTGCCACTGCTACCGATGTCTCAGACACCACAACGGAAATTGCACCTGTACACGTCCCTTCACCACCATCAACCGAGCAAATAGCAGATTTGGGACATCAGTTGCAAGATTGTGTATCAGCAAATAAAGAGGTAACCGATTCAAAAAATCTTGATGATCCCGCTTTATGGCTGGTAAATGAGGCATTGCGTGAATACTTTGCAGTGCACAGCATCAATCAAAATGACAGTGGGGATTTTTCCCAATCAAAGCGGCAGTATTCTGACCAAAACCGTTATTTGAACAAAGCTTGTTTTTTCAAAAAACTTGTAAATGGAGAGATTGTAAAAAGAACTCATTTAGTTTATTCCAAATCAACTGGCTATGTATACTGTGCTCCTTGTTAGCTCTATGGGGGGACGACTGCCTTAGCTACATGCGGCTTTAATGATTGGAAAAATTCACACAAAATTCAAGAACATGATAATAGTCTAGAGCACAGAGAATGTGTGAACAAATATTTGACCCGGATGAATGCACCTCAGAGAATTGATGCAAAACTACTTGAGCAGCATCAAGTAGAAGTGAAGTATTGGAGAGATGTATTGTCAAGAGTTGTTGAAGTAGTTAAGTATTTAACTTCTCGAGGACTTCCGTTTTATGGTGAAAATAAAATTTTGGGGTCAACCAGTAATGGTAATTTCCTTGGCTGTATCGAGCTTTTGTGCAAGTTTGATCCTTTCATGGCTGACCATGTTGCTCGTTTCGGAAATAAAGGTAAAGGAGTGCCCTCATACTTATCTTCCACGATCGTTAACGAGTTTATTACTCTGTTAGCTGACAATTTTAAATCCAAAATCGCGTCAGATATCAAGAATTCTAAGTATTTTTCGATTATTGTCGACTCTACTCCAGATGTTTCCAATGTGGATCAATTGACTTTTGTCATTCATTTTGTAGCACCTGACGGGTCACCTAATAAGCGGTTCATAACGTTCATCCCAAATTGTGGCCATAAAGGGGAAGATATGGAGAAGGCTGTGATAAATACTCTTGAAAGTTTGAACTTAAATATCAGTGACTGTAGAGGTCAGAGTTACGACAATGCAAGTAACATGTCTGGGTGTTACAAGGGGCTTCAAAATCGAATCAAAGAGCAAAATCCTCTTGCTCACTACGTTCCTTGCGCAGCTCATTCGTTACAGCTAGTAGGTTCGATCGCTGCAGAAAGTAGTAGTAGTTCTGTTGAATATTTTGCCCTGGCACAGCAAATGTACAACTTTTTCCATTCATCTACACACAGATGGGAAATTCTCTTGTCGCAATATGACAAAGAATGTTTGACAGTCAAGACCCTTTCGAAAACTCGCTGGAGTGCAAGAGCAGATGCCAGTAAAGCCATGCACAAGTCATATAAACAAATAATCGCAGCGTTACAAGACATCACTTCAAACGAAGAAAATAAAAAAGACGTACGACTTGAAGCCAAACAACTGATAGAGAAGCTCCAGTCTTTGGAAATGACCATGATGATTTGTTTTTGGAATAAAGTACTCATGAAGTTTCATGACATCAGTGTACGACTTCAATCTGAAGATGGAGACTTAGATCAGACAGCACTTTCGTACGAGCTCCTAGAGTCTTTTCTAAGTTCATTAAGAAATGAGGAACAATTTTCTAACTTTGAAAGTGAGGCAAAGCTTATGTGCAATTCTCAAGAGTACAAACAAGACAATACAAGGAAAAAGAAACCAAAAATCCCTTTTGGAGAAAGCAAAGAGGGGCACACTGAGTTTGATGGGCGGAAATCATTCCTGATAAATTGTTACTACAAAGCAATTGATACACTCCTAGGGCAACTAACAAGGAGAAAATCAATTTATGTCACACTACGAGACTCCTTCAACTTTTTATGGAATTTGAATAAAATTGAGAGTTCAATCTTGAAGGAAAAGGCAACAAAGCTAATGAATGAATATTCAACAGACCTAGATGATTCATTTCCAGATGAGTGTTTGTATCTTCAAAAATTTTTAAAAGATGATAATACATTCTATGAAGAGGAAAATGTACTGTCAGACAGAATGGAGGAAAAGAAAAAAGTCAAACCGACCGGGACTAAAGCCTACAGGCTATTGAAATATGTAACAACCCTAAAACTTGAATCTCTTTTTCCGAACGTGGAAGTGGCATTGCGGATCTTCTTGAGCATGGCGGTGTCTAGCCTAATTGCAGCGGAGAAAGATCCTTTTCTGCTCTTACTCGAGTCAAGAATTATTTGAGGTCGACTCTACGGCAAGAAAAACTCCAGGCACTCGCTCTCTTATTTATAGAAAGTGACTATGTACAGCTCGTTCCGTTTGATGACTTGATCGATGCGTTTGCCTCATCAAAAGCACGGAAGAAAGACTTTGTTTAATCAGGGAATATATCGTCATGAGAAAATAAAAAGTTCTTTTGTTAACAGTAGGCCTAATAATTTTATAGTTCTAGCTCATTGTTTGTTATTGTGATTAAATGTTCAAGTCACCAAGTTGTATACCAAAGTCTAATGTCATTTCTATGTAACATAATGTACTTGAAGAAACCAGAGAAAGTTGATGACCAATTTGACCATGTTCATTGATTTATTATAAATCCTTTTCAGTGATTTACAGTTAAAACGCTAATTAAACAGGCTATACGTAGCTACTAAGCTTTCTTATTAAAATGGACAACAATAAAATCTCCATTATTATGGCAGCATTTATACTGAAGTAAGAGATAAAATTCACATAATTTTAACAGCCTTAAAATTACAGTATGCATTTTAATTTATTTTGAAAAAAATAAGCCTACAGATTTTTTGAAAGTAACATTACAAAGTGCTGAACTTTGAATTTTGTGACTATTTAATGATAGTAATCTACAAAAAATGTATAAGAATTAAAAACTCATGTAAGGTTTGGCTGTAGCTAGGACACATTTTTGTATGTCCTACAAAACCAGTGGTAAATAAGAACCCTTGATTCTCTTTAAAGAATGTTACCTACAAGTCTACAACAATAGACCATATTCCATTTTAAAGATACAAATAAATGCTCAGCAGTAAGCATCCTTTCCCTTTGCAAGTTTGCACTTTTTATAATTTTGCTGTTTTTGTTCGTTTGTTTGTGTGTTTTTAGGAAATGACAGCAAACAGCATAGTTCTTTTAACCGTTGAATTTGAACATATTACATAGCAGTTTATACATACATGTATCATTAGACCTTTGAACAATAATTAAAGTTTATAGTTAGTTGCTGAATGTTGTTCTTTTCCTAAAGTTTAATACTCTAAATGGTCTCTCTCTGTAATGGTCTTTAAATTTAAGTAAGTTGAAATTTTATTACAAAAATATAATATGGCCGCTATACAGCAGAACACTTTTTATTATTGAAAATTGACAGAGGGAAGCCGGCCGGAAACCGTTGGGGGGGGGGCGCGAAGTACAAGATAGCCTACGGGCGCCAAAAACCTTAATCGGGCCCTGCTGTCTGTAATATAGAAATGAAGGCCCGTGCTAAATGTATAGGTTTATTTAAAATTGTTTAAGTTTTAAGAGTAACAGGCTGCGATAGCGCTCAGCCAATAAAACTTAAAAATTTATATAATTAAAAATAAAAACATTTAAAAGTGATAAACTGTATCCGCATATTTAGTTAAGATATAGTAGTCCCTTCTTGGCCAAGAGTTAACATCAGTGCTAAAGTAATCAGTTTAGGAATATCCGGTTGCCAGGTCAAGATCGAACGGTTTTGGTGGAGCGATGTGCCCTGCTCTGGTGTAGTATCATAGCACCTAAATTCGTACGTGGATGCGATTGATTATTCGGTTGTCTCGGTGCTGTTATCAATCTGCGGTTTGTGTCGGTGCTGTGTGCCAGCCTCAACTTGGTGGTGTTGTATAGCATCGACACCTCCTATTGGTCCAAATTGATTAAATCAGAACCTTAGAGGGGACATGACAATTAATAATTTAAAATGCCATTAAATCTGTTCAGTTTTAAAGTATAACACTATATTCTGCGTCTGTGATACCGAAATCAATAGGCAGCAATCTCGTATAGCCTCCTGTATTTTGTCATAGGACAAAACAACTGCGTACCTCTCTTTTGCAGGAGAAATTGGCCGAATTGTCTTATATTGAATTTTGATAGTTATGTTCCTACGTAGAAGGCCAAAGCCTCCTCGGCAGTCTGTATAATATTACTTGAATCTGAGTTCTCCAATATATCTGCATCTGATTATTAATTGTTAAGAACAGATCATGAACTTGATCAGTTATTCTTTTTCCGGAACGGATTGTACTCAAATACAGTCGTTGAAACTTGAAGGGACCTTTTCGTCTGCTACATTGTACTGTCAAAAGCAGTGGCATAGCTGAGGGTGGGGGACATCAAGGTATATGCCCCTACCGAGGTTTATAAAGAGAAAATATTTTAAGGACAGTAAATAGTCAATGGGCCTCAAAAATTCACCTTAACCAGATGGAATAAGAACAATATAACTTATAGCTCAATAATAGAAATTCATATGTAACTATTTAATTAGTCAATGGGTATACTTTTATTTGTGCTCATATTTTTATTATGGAACCTTGTATAGCTGAAGTTGCCGATTTAGTAGAAAATAATTTTACAGAAACGACAATTGCACCTGTAAATAAAATTCTAAGAAAACTGATCAAAACACAACACGTTTTTTCTATATAAACTACTAATTTACAGATACTGATTATCAATTATTTGTACACTACAAGATACATTAAATTAAAGTCGACTGAGATTCAAGCAGGACAGTATTGCTTTATTTGCGTATTTAACTAAATCCGTTTTAAATATTTTTCTTGCGAAAACGATCAAAACTTACGTCAATGCTCTTTCCTATAGCATGCCTTTGATATCTAAAGTCCATTATACAATAAATTTAAATGATTGGAAAATTTGTATTACTGTTATAGCGCAAGAAATTAGAACTGGAAATGTTTGAGGGATAATTTACATAAAAAGAATTTAAACCATCAATTAGTGTTGTTTTGTGAACCATTTAATCTGTAAAAATCTCGTGTTAAGGAATTGTTTCAGTAACTAACATAGATAAAATATAGCACTCCTATTTAAATTAATTGTGGGTATGACATAACGATTTTTAATCTTTAATTTACTATCGCAGAGTCTACACAATTTGCTATTTTCCGTATAAAACGTTTGGCTTTTCCTCAAAGACACGTTTTAACGATTTTTAATTCCATTGCGTTTAACGTCTTATGCTACAGCTATATTATACATATATCTTGATTTTATACTCTCCTGAATGTTTTTGGAAACATTTAATCATCTTAGGCAGTAAGGTAAAGAAAACACCGTCACCAATTACTAAAATGTATTATGTTCATGTAAAATATTCGTGGTGTGAATAAAGTTAAGTTATTTCTATGAAGCACGTGACCTGAATTTGAGAACATTGTTTTGTCGAGGTGAACAAATACGTTTTTGGCTCATGACTCACATGCTAGATGGATGAAGAAATATCAGTAACAGTATTGACATTGCATGTTTTAGGTTTTACTTGACTCTTTTTAACAGTTATTAAAACAATTGTTTTATGTGTTAAAGAATAAATATTTTGTTAAAAAAGATTTTTACAAAAGCCTGGAGTCTTGAAATATGGAACACAGCTATGAACTGAATAACAGTGGTATGCAGTTTATTGCTTTGCATGATAAATACTCGTATGCATTTATTTCTAGGATAGTACCCTTAAGAGAGAAGGGATAGGTTATCACATGCCTCCTGAATATCAAGTCTGTTTTTATCTATTTTCATAAGTTTTCAAACGCAAGTGAATCATTTTGGCTTGGCATCCAAGGCCAAAGTCCGTATGCAAACCCACATTCACTACTTCTATATGGAAATTGAAAATGGAAAATATCTATCTATTGAGAGTCACTCCGCTCTCCGGCCCAGGATGATAATAACAGTAAAACATTCTTGTACAGCATACAGTGCTTTCTAAATATAAAAATACTAGTTACTTGCCTATATAAATATAACCAATTTCGTAAGGTTTTACAAAAATATTAATTACGCCTTTAATTATAATGAACAACTCTCAACTTTTAGTATGTCATTCTTGAAAAGACATATAACAGATTCTATTTAAGAACTGTTTTTACTGTCATTGTCTTGTTAACAGTGATGAGTTAAAGTGGAGAGAGTTTAAATTTTAGACAGAAATAGTCTCTGAGAGACTCCAGGCCCCGAGAGCTCTCAATGGCTAGGAGCTCTTGCCCATTGCAGACAGCCGTTGGCCTCTGGGGTCATTCTAGCTCCCGGCCTTTGAGAACTTCAGGTCTCAATCAGCTCGAGCTTCTACCTACTCCCCACCTCTGGCAGATCCGAGTCGCTAGCAAGTCTTGGTATCAGAGATCTGCCGACCCCAGGTACCGCTTCTGGTACGATTCAGGCTTTAAAAATCCCTCATGTCTGGGAGGTTACAGTTTCTTGCAGCTCCTGACCATTGCCAATTCCCAATAGGAACCCTTGGTCATGTGTTGCCAAAAGGAAGCATCCACAAGGCAAGCCACCTGAAGCTTGAAAATGCACTTTATCGGGAGGATCCTTGCTGTACGGCGATACTGGCTAACGTGATCAAATTTTCTCAGGCCGTACACAAATCTTACAGCAGAGTTCTGTAACCTATCAATCAGGACCGCACCCTCAAGGGTCAATCTTCCCCCAAATACAGGAAGAGCATAAACAATAACTGGGAAAACCACAGCTTTGACAATCTTCAGTTTCACTTCCTCCCGGAGTAACCCCTTAAACCTAAACAACACTCTTAACCTATTCATTACACCACGATTGATATTTTGAACATGGTTCAAGAAGGTTAACTGCTTGTCAAAAGTAACGCCAAGGATTTTTACTGTATCCGAAACCTGCAAAGGAACACCTCCCAAGGAAACTCCCAAGGGTCCATTACCAAGAAAGACTGCATTTGAAGAGGAGTAAAAATTAACAAGTTAACACTTTCTTGGATTCAACTGAAGCCCGTGATCGTCAGCCCAAAGCCTGACCCTCGACAAATCAGCATTAATCTGCTGCATTGCCAAGGAAGACTGTAATGGAGGATATGACAAAACAAGCTGAGTGTCATCAGCGTAGGAGTAAAGGGTACAAAATGATAACTCAAGATTAAGATCCGCAGTATACAATAGAAACATAATAGGACCTAAGCAGCTACCCTGAGGAACCCCTGACTCCTTGAGAGCAATCCCTGAAAGACGATCATTCACCCTGGTTACCTGGGTTCTGTCGATCAGATAAGAGCGAAACCACATTGTTGAAACCTGATCAAAACCGTAGTAATGCAGTTTAGCCAAAAACATATCAAAATTCACTGAATCGAATGCATGTGAGAAATCAAGAGCAGCTAAACTACTACATAAATTCTTATCTCTGGCGGAAAACAGTTGACTTGTCACACTTAGTAGAGCAGATGTCGTACTGAAACCCCTCCTGAAACCAGACTGACTATCGGGCAAAACACCGCTGCACTCCAGGAAGGAAACCAACTGCTTTGTCACAATTCTTTCCAATACCTTAGACAGAACTGGTAAAATGGAAATGGGCCTAAGCTCGGGGGAATCGGCCAGAGGAGAGAGAGAGATTAATGATATGGGTGATAGCCCCGATATAGAAAGGACTAACTGCTCTGACCATGATGATTGAAATTCCGTCAATGCCAAAAGCCGCTGTGGAGATACTGTTGATAATGTTTTTTACCTCACTCTCGCTCACCTGCCGAAACTGGAATTTATCTTGCACCTTTTCGCAAGTAGCGTGCTTATAAAAACCGAGCCTTTCCGGGTTCACACTGTTATCACCGCCCAAGCCAGCAAAGTAGCGGTTAATTTCATCCGGGGAAATATTAACCGATACAGAACCGCCAGCAGTGCCCACCTTTAGATCTCCTGCGCGCAAGGTTGCCCAGAAAGATTTTGAGTCACTGCACTTTAACTTTGCCGCAAAATAATCTTTTTCTGCCTTTATAACGACGTAATTGAGTTTATTGCGTGCGCTACAGTACGCCGCTTTCGCACGTGCATCACTACGGCAAAGTAAATCTTTTTTAATTGGTTTTTTGTGCATGTCAGAAGCATTATTTCTGAATTTCGCCAGGGCGCCTTCCTTTTGGTCACACGCTTTTTTACCAATGGAGCACATGCATCAAATACCTGTGTAATTCCCGCGGTTAACACATCCACAGCATCGTCAACATCACTCTGAAGTTCAATCCCATGCCATTCAATGGAGGAAAGCTCTGAGGAAAACATTTGCAGATCCACTTTTGACAGTTCTCTGTAGTAAATGAATTTTTCCTTCATCCTTTCCTTAGTCTTGCAAGGGCAGTCACAGAAAACCAACTTGTGGTCAGTGATACGCTTGCCTCGACCATCCAAGATCTTAGACGTGTCAACCACACCAACAGTCATGTTGCTCAGGGAATTCCTAACGATGATATGATCAATCAAGGCTGCGGTATTGTCTGTTTCGCGGGTTGGCTCATTGACGATCTGAGCAAGGTTCATATCGATGAACCTTAAGATTCCTGAAATACTTGAACTCCGGCTTATTGTTCCCAAGAAGATCAACATTAAAGTCGCCCATCAAAATCACCTCATCAACTTGAGAGAGCATGTCAATGAAGAGGGCGTGGAACAGAGAAGTAAAGCATGAGTAAGGGATATTCGGAGGCTTGTAGACCACACAGACACACAAGCGTAATCCCTGAACTTTTCCCAACACGCATATGTATTCCAGCCGGCCATCAATATGATCAAGATAGATCCGCTTCATATCGAATCTTTCCCTGAAGTAGACGGCGACACCGCCGCCATTTGAAGGCAAGCCAGGGCCGCACGTCCTATCAAAACGCCAAAATGAATAGCCCTTCAAACTGTAACAATCCGAAGACATATCAGGAGTAAGCCAGGTTTCTGAGATACCCAGGAAATCAAAGTTAAAATCCTCAACCACAGAGCAGAGCTCACTGAACCCCGTGTTAATTGAACGAATGTTCACATGAGCTAATCTGCAGAGAGATGGCGGCCTATGACAATCCAGAGATCCAAATGTGGTTGGACTTCTACGATTGACAAGCACTACCAGTTGTGTGGTAGGCAGTGCCAGATAAGGTAGTGTATTGACCAGATAGGGACAGCAACATCCAAAACTCCCCGGAATGTCCCTGAAAGTAATGCATGAAAAGAATAGAATCAAGGCTAATCTAAATTTCTAAATAATAATTTTTATTACGTGTACATAATACTGGGTATAAAACAAAAATATTTAGTTGGAATGGTTACAGTATCAATGAAAATTAACTAAAATGTTAAGTTTACATACGATATTTATAATTATTATTACTGTTCTCAAAACAATAAATTATTAATATACGTCTAATTCATCGACCAAAACTCAAAATGGCTCTTTAAAATAACTTATTCCATCTCCTCGCGGCAATAAATTATTTACTCCCAAATATAGTTTTAAGCATGTATGTAAATGGCAATAAAATGTATACATCCAAACGTTGGCAACCAAATTTTTAACTATGGTAATTGGCTCTAAACTGATTAATATTTATCAAAGTTTCAGTTTTCGCCATATTTGCTGATACAAACATTAATTGACATATTTAGCGTTTAAAGTCTACTAGTAAATGTATATTATGTAAATTATCAGTTGTAAATAATTGTTATCATTATCAACTCCATAACTTTATATGCCAAAATTGTGTAACCTAACTCAACACATTTTTAAGTGGATATTTCTAAAGTAAACCCATAAGTAAAGGATGTTATAGTAGCAAACAACTACAAGTAAATTATTACTATGGACCCATATTAAACAATATAAACATATTTTAGTGGTTTTATTAGTCATTATTATAGGTTATTTTCATGGTTGCATTTACCTGGTATTGCAAATGCAAAATTTCACTTTTATTTCTACACTTTAATATTTTATGTACAAACACAAATACGGTTAACTAGCCTTCTTTTTGTAGCGAGATTTCCATTTCTCAATCAGTTTACACCAGTGATTGACAGGTACTTTTATCCATTAGAAAATATTTGTCTACACTACTTTCATAACTTAATCAGGTTATTTTAAAGCTAATCAACATTCAGATTAAATCATGCACTATATGGGTCTATAGCCAATGTAAAAATATAATACAATGTAAAATAATAATACCAAGAAAAACATTACTAGAAATTTCATTTATAGCTCACCAAACTTTCACAACAACCATACCATTAAGGCATTGGATTTCAAATAAATGTTAAATTACCTAATTGTGCAGACCATAACATGATTTCATTGTTACAATGATTCAGCAGGTAAACATTACAATATGTTAATAAAAGAAGAAATCCATTTGTCATTGTTTAAAATTTTTCTGAACATTTTGGTACATTTCTACTATAAACAAAAATAATAAACACACACTTGAACATAAACAAATCTATAAAAATTGTTTAATAGTATTCAAAATGCATTAATATTTTATATAAAATTATAACAAGGAGTTAAACTGGTTGAAACAGTTCATAAGTGTTGGGACAAAACACTACTTACAATTTGATTAATTTTCAATTTTAAACTGAGATCCAATAATTTATTGCGTTGTAAAACTTCATCACTTAATAACTACAATTGAAGGTATTGTTACCTCTGCTAGCATTATCCAACCCACGAGAGCCAGGAGAGAGCACATCAGCAATATTCTGTCCCACTATACTACACAGCTTTCCAGAAAGTGGAAGTTAGTCCGATGGAGATATTGTATGTGTACAGGCCTAGGCAGGCTTAAAGGAAAAGTATTCAAGAAGCGGATTTGCTAATAAATTGTAGGTGCACTTTCACAATTTCATTGCAAGTGCAACGGTACTCGATTCAACGAAATCCGTCGAAATTCGTAAACGAGCACGACCACTTGCATAGCTGGGATCAGCAAACATTTGGTCTTTTGATATGCATCAGCTGCATTACATAAGTTATAAACAATTTACGAGATTTACTAGCACTGGTAAATGAATAAAACATTTTCCAATATTAATTGTATTATTGCGCAAATTCTTTCGGAATCAATGAGTTCATCATCATTGTTTATTCCTTTATCAGTGATAGTACATTAAACTTTTTCCCAGTGCTCCAAGATTCTTCAATTTACGAGATGCCAAATACTTTGAAATCTTTACAGCAATTCCAACGGTACTTTTTTGGACGCATAAGCGAGCACGACCACTTTAAAGGTCACGTTTGCACAAGAAACAACAAACAACTGAAATCTCTAACTGTGACATGTTTGGCGCTGTGCGTAAATGTCTTTACCGTTATAATCAATTGAGAATAAGATTATTAAAAACTCCATAGAAAGGTTGTTTCTTTAGTATTTTTTATAAAAATAAAAACTATTAGTAGGTTAGGCTAAAAAATATGACATTTAAATTTGTTACATTAATAAATAATTTAAAAAGCTTTAAAAAATTAAGATAATTTTACATCTAAGTGTTGATGCTGATACTGTTAGTGCTCTAACTATAGAATATATAATTCCAGGCTTTAACGCTTAGAAAAGGGAAGTTGTACCTTCAAGTTTTACCAATAATAAAGAAAAGAAAGAAGAAATTATGGAATTAATAACATCACTTCTGCTCTGTCTTAGTACCTTAATAATGGCTCTCCCCTTCTGCTTCGTCTTCTACACAAAATCTGTCAACCGTTACTTCAAAAAGCGAGGGATGCCCTTCGACAGCCCATCTCTATCCCTGACCAGTCTTATCTCTTCAGCTCCTATACATAAGTCATTCTCTAGCATCTTAGCCGATCTCTACACTAAATACAAAGAACACAAAGTGGTCGGTTATCTTTCCTTGTGGAAGAAGAAAGTCCTCATCGTCGATTCGGGCGTGATAAGGGACGTCCTAGTGAAAGATTTTGACATGTTCCAAGACAGAGGCTTGTATTACAACAAAGAAGTCGATCCTCTCTCGGCACACGTTTTTGCGCTCGCCGGGCAAGAGTGGAAGGCGACCAGATCAAAAATAAGTCCGACGTTTTCATCGGGGAAGATGAAGGGAATGTTCAGCATCATCGTGGAATGTGCCAAAGTGATGACCGAAGTTGCGAAACAATTATCGTCCGACAATAAGTCTGTCGACTGCCAGAGGTTGTTCTCCAGATATGGGTTAGCTGTTATATCGAGCACTTCCTTCGGCCTTGACAGCGACGCTTTGACCAATGAGGATTCCATGTTTGTCAAGATGGCCAACAAGCTTTTCGCTCCTACGGCAGAAAGGTTACTGACAGCACTTCTCAGGTTCAACAACGACGTATCCCGATTTTTAAAGATGAAAGTAACACCCCCGGATGTATCCGAATTCTTTATTTCTCTTGTGATGGATGCCATCAAGTACAGGGAAGCCAACGGTGCTGTTAGGAATGACTACTTGCAACTTCTGATTCAACTGCGCGATTCTGGATCTCTTGGAACTGAAGGTGAGAAAAATCAGAAATAATGATTTCTTCTCTATAAAAGCCTTGATATGATTAGATTAAAATAGCATTTATATGTTAACATTAATCTTGTAACATGTTTTAAGTGATTACCTAAATAATTTTTAATCAAAAATAGATTTATTTAAGGATTAAGGATCGACAAGGCTCTGTTAAAATCGTGTCTACGTCCGTCAGTCTGTCCACCTCTCAAAGGTTTTACTTGTTGAAATGAAAAGAAGACCTACTGATTTTGGGATCAAAGGGCAGTCTGTCTCTCTAGACAGACGTCAGCACTATACGTATTTATAGAAAGATCCTAGAATCTTGGTACATAGGTTTCTCTCGGTCCAAAGAACCTTACTGATTTTTTGGGTAAAAATCTAAAAGAGCAGTTGCAGTCTGTGTAATGTTCCTCCTGGTTCAAGGTAAACTCTACTGATATTGAGGTCAAACCGTCAAAGGCCTGTCCACCTGCCCGTCTGTGTGATGCCTTTGGCACATAAATCCTAGCAACTTGAAATCTGGTGAATAGGTTTCTCTTTTTTCCAAGGAAGAGTTGTATTTAATTTTGGGCTAAAAGGTAGAGGCCTGTCTGTCTGTCTATCTGTGCGATAAGTCTTTCGTTGTGCCCTGTTCATAGGCGTATCCAGAGGGGCCTTTCAGGGGTTATAACTTAACTTGCTGAAAACTGAAAGTATTCTTAAGGTCGAACAATGTAACATAGTTCAGTATTGATTTAATTTGTTTGATATTTTAACTATAACAGCTGACATATAGTAAACCACAAGACTTATGCTTCGTAAGTTTTCGGAATGATGAGTACAACTGCGATCCGTGGGGGTTGACACACATAATACAGACCTTACTTCTCGCGCTTCGGGCGAGAGAAACAGCGAGCTATGGCCATGAACTGCTTATTAGTAATAGTCAACGTAGTTTTCATTGCTTTCATTGATGGCGCTAGTCGTGTATTAGTGACAATAACACCATTAATAAATACAGATAGCGGCAGTACTAACACAATTAAAATATAAGTACAAAACCTCTAGACTCCTGATTTTACAATTTAGAAATATTATAATTCTTAAAAGTAATTAAATTTTACTTGCTGCTAGTGTTATACACTTCTCCTCTATTGTTTCAGCCGAAATTGGGCAAGATGCACACAAAATAGGATGATTATCAAAACATATTTATAGTTGATGTAACTGTAAAAATAAAATAATAAACTTGTTAACCCTTTGGTGGTGAACTTCTGATATATCTGATGTTATACAATAACCCGTTTAATTTATTTATAACATATTTTAATCAAACTTTTTTCAAAAACTGTAAGTCTATACTTAAAGCAAACAAATATCGCGGCCATTTAAATAATACCTGGCTTGAAGTTTGTAATTTTTTCATAAACAAAATTTGTAATAAACAACAACTTTTTACATAGTTAAAAACAAACTTCAACCAAATAATTTTTAATGTTTTGTTTTGCACTCTAGAAAATGTTTTGTTTACATCAATTTTAGGAAATAAAATATAAATAAATTAGGATAATAAAATAGAATTGGCGATAATTTTCTAGGTTGCCAACAGCAGCAATAAAGCCCCTGGCATGGTCAAATTATACTCTAGTAATAAGTTTCATGTTAAAACTTCTTTAATTGATAATAACTATTAATTCTGGTGGGCTATTGATATGTAAAATATAAACATCTTGAAGTTTTCGCCTGTAAATTTCTAATTTCCTGATTAAGAAGCTTTAGCTCAACCAATTACTGATTTGTTTTTCAACATCTCATTCATTGAATATTTTATTCAAATTGTCATGTGGCAATGTGTTTCGATACTTTTCATACTAAATTTTATCAGTTTTATTTTTTTAGGTTCAATGTACTTGTTTCTAAAAAACTGCTAAAAAGCCCCCCTTAGGTCATCCTAGATACGCCTATGGTCCTGTCCAATCCGTTGATACTCAGTCATATCGATTTATTTTCAAATAACATTCTCTGTATACTTTCCTAGATACGAAGGTGAAGGAAGGGCCACTGTGTCTGAATGCTAAAATAATGACAGTTCGTGGTAAGGAAGGGTTCGTTGTTAATGTAATAACTCATTCCTCCGTTTGTGGCAGTCACCTTAAGATTCGACACGGATCAGTTAGCTAAATTAAATATAAATTAAAGTAGGCTATATTCACTGCTGAGAAGTTTTCTCCTTTTTACGTATTGAGATACTACTAATTCTTTAAGCTAATTTGTTATGTTGGACAGATGCAAAAGTAAGATTCTCTGACATGGAAGTGGCTGCTGAAGCATTCGTGTTCATCGTGGCCGGGTCTGAGACAACGTCACGGACCATGAGCTTCTGCCTGTACGAGCTGGCGATGAACCCAGCAGTACAGGCGAGGGTTCTAGAGGAGGTCGACTCTCTCCGAGAGATATCCTATGACAGCATTACCAAATTTGGAGTACCTCGACATGGTTGTGGACGGTATGTTGTGTCTTAAGTACCCACTATGTACAGGAATAATGATGGTTTTATGTACGTTTTTATACTATTTTTATCTTATACATTTAGTTGTTTTACACCAAATTTTAGAAACACTAGAAAAATAGTCCTGACGCTATTAGATTTCATTGCGTAACTGAAATAAAAAATAGTTTAACTATGCCTTTAGTTATATTTTATTTTGCATCGTTTGATATAAATTACGCTTCCTTATAAAATAACTCCTTTATAACTAACGTATCAAATTTTATGTCTAATAATTATGCCAACTTACAGTAATATTCTTCACAATACAAGTATTGAATAATTATTCTAAATTATAGTTTTGTATATAAAAATTAAGTAAACTTTTATGAAATATTAAAATATTACACAAATCACTCTCTAGTATATACATATATATATATATATATATATATATATATATATATATATATATATATATATATGTTTCATTTTGAGTTTAATATTATACACTTTTATTGGTCCTTTGAACAGTTAGTTCATTGTAATGTTAGGTAAACATCAATATTAAAAGTAAATAATAGTTCAAGATCAAAATCTTTACAAGTAAATGATCTCATGTGGGCAGATAGATAGACAATCATACGGAAAGACATGTACAACAAGATTACGTTCAGCCAAACATGGGCCATCATAAAACACATTCTTGTCGATTAAGAAATGGTTTCAAGCAAAATTTAAATCAAAGAATTAAATCTTTCTACGGATATCATTCCACATGATGGATTCACATTGTTTCTCATTAATTTAGTTTCATGATAGTGTTGAAACAATAAAAGTTCCGCTGAGCTAGGAAGGGTCTCTACTATAACGCAAGAGTACACTGAATCAAATCAAATTTTGTAACCGACATTGAAGATTTATTTTCCACTCTATTATATTTCCTTTATACTCTGTGAATAAAAATTGAATGTAATGGTAGAATTTCATATGATTGTTCCCTGTTTGTTTACAAACTTATTTATTCAGTAATTTTTGCGTTGCCAATGAGGTAAACGTATTCGCTAAATAAAAGCTCAGCCGAATCCCATGGACTGAGATGCACCAAATTTATCAAATTTAGTGTTTCTTAGCCTATATAGAAGTAAGGCTTCATGCACCATTAAAGTCTATAGATAAGTTCTCTTTTGAGATATCGTGTGGTCAAACAAAGAGAAGAGAAATATTTCCAGCCTCTAGAGTAATCTAGGCGCAACCAAATAGGATAGATTTAGGAATTTACGAATGTATTGTGTTTTGTGAATCCACATTCAGTTCTCTGCCTACAGTATGCACTGGCTAAACGTCTACTGGGCAAATACAAGGTATAGTACGCCACCCCCACGTATCATAACAGCCACCATTATTGCTCGTAGCCATCACGGTTCTCACAAGACCAATGTAAAAATATTCAATAACTCTCAGCCAATTCCCATGAAGCCACCAATAGACCTTATTGTTCCTCTTATAGACATGAGGCTTCATGCACATTTTCAAGTCTATACAGGTCGGTTACTTTTCGAGATGCCGTGGGGACAAACAACAGATGGACAGACAGATAGAATGAAATATTTCCAGGCCATCGATTGAAAGGCTTTGATAAAGCTCATCCAATTATGGCGTGGGTCCTGGAAGGTTTGTTTTCGTATGTAGCCTTTTATAGGTCAAGGATACAGAACAAAGGATATACGAGAGACTCTTACTTAATGACCCTTGTCAACGTAACTATTGTAAATTGTTCATTTAATGAATATAATTTCAGTTTTAGTTTATTTAGCTAAATAAATAGGGATCGGTTTATTTATTTCTTGAATTTAATTTCAGTATTAATTTACTTAGCTAAATAAAAAGAGATCGGTTTATCTATGTTCATTTTTTTCTGTAGTAAATTTATCTTTTAAGAATGGCCCTTCAGATCTAAATGACGGTAGACATGTCAAACCATGCATGCATCACCATATTTGAAATACAGAGACAGAAAACAAATCATTACCTCAAATCTTATCTGATAAGAGTCAGATTTATTTGGTTCATTTTCTAACTCCATTTTGTAATTTACTTTAACAAATCCATATGATTCAAATTATCTCTATCACTCATTATGTTTGTTCACTGATGTATCCGATATCATCGAACCAAGTTTTTAACCAAAACTATTTTTACTTTTTATTTCATTGATTGTACTACTAATATTGTTAAAAATTTTAAAGTTACTTTATTCCAATTTTCAATATTTTATTATTACACGCTATTTGTTTTAGTAATGTTGTAAGATTCATAAACCCCAGTAACGAAACACAATTAATTGAAAGAATCACAATTTTGACGAAAATGAATCAGTTTTAATATTTTATTACTTATATTGTGTAGCATAGAGGAAGAGCTGCTGAGTAGTACAAACTCAATAATCGTGATTTTTTTCAGAAACGCTAAGAAAATACTCTCCTGTGGCATTTTTAATCCGCGAGAGTGTCCAGGACTACCAAATTGCTGGTACAAAGATTGTAATCGAGAAAGGCACTCAAGTGTTTATATCACTACGACCCAGACTTGTTCCCAGACCCTGAACGGTTCATTCCTGAATGGTTCAGCAAAGAGAACAAAGCCAACATCAAACCTTACTCGTACATGCCATTCGGTGAGGGACCAAGGTTTTGCATAGGTAAGTCAACGGTTTGTATTTAATCAATACTCACTGTTATTAGCAGTGACATTAGTAACAAACATGTTCTTCTGAAGTAACCCTTTGAGCGTAAAGTACGATCATTCGGATCCATTCGCAAACGAAAAGAGCCATTTATCGCGGCTTTATCGGACGTTTTGAAAACTGCTATAATTATTTCTCCTACCAAGTCATTTAATTAATTAAAATTGCATATTCATCTCTCAAACAATCTGTAAAATTATGTGTATAACTTTTTTATGTCAATGGTTTCAATGTTAAGAATAGTAAGTTCATCAGAAAAGTACCTACTGTACATAGTTAACTTATGATTAAACATGTTCCATAAGGTAGTTCATTATTTATCTTAAAACATGCATTTATTTTAAAATAAAAGTAAATGGTTACATACAGCTATGGTCTCATTAAACAATTTAAGTTATATTCCAAAATATATAACAGATTAAATATTTGTTTTTATGTCATACTCTGTAGAATAATTGAATTTGCAATAATTGTGCTGTGTAAAGTGTTTCGAGCTGTAAAAATCAACCTCCTTACAATATTGAATTTTTTATTACATTTTTAACGAAATATTGTAAACTGCGGCAGTCCTCCCTAACTCCTTCAGGAATGAAATATGGTCGTAACAAAACATTAATTTGTTAGAATGAATTAATAAAAACCAAACATGGTGCTATAAAAGTCACTGACATGTTTGTATTCTTAAACTCAATGTGCATTTTAGGTCTGAGATTTGGGAAAATGACGGTAAAGACTGGACTTGCAATGCTGCTTAGAAAGTTCCAAGTTCTCCGCTCTCCTTCGACTCCAGAAACAATAAAGTTTCATCCAAGGACCGTCATCACCACTGCCCTTGGAGGGATTTGGCTTAAACTGCAGGACAGGAGTACCGGAGAAACTGTTGACTTGGAGGATCATTGACGACCAATGATAGTTTATGTCAGAGTTAAGTTATTATACCAGTTACATAGCATAATTAAAGTCATTTAAAAAATACAATGTAACTAAACACTTTGGAATGAATTTATTCATAAAAATTAAGGTTATGGTCATAATGCACAGCATTTTTTGCAAATATTCAGCTTTTAAATAAATGTTAGAAGACATCACACAATTAATTATTTTATTTTGTTGACACTAACTACAAATGTGTCTGTGATGTAGTTTATGTATTAGTAATAAAATATGTTGTCTTGATTAGTTCTTTTATCTGTATAATAAATGTAATATAAGAGATGTTCTAACTGACTAACTGATTTGTCAACACCCAGCAAAATCCATTACAGGTGGAGACATTGAATGTGGTAAAAACGTTGTTTCCCGTTGTGGTAAAACCGCACTACGAAATGATTTATCTCTCTAAAGTAAGGGCTCCGCCCCACTGGTCTCTACAGTTATGAGTGCTGAAGAAATGCATTGCAGCAAAGACTAAAATACTAATAATTAAAGACCCTAATAAAATGTAATCATCTGTTCTTAGTTAATAGTATTATGTAATAACACAATCATATGTTTAAATAATTTGCATGCTCTGGTAACAGAGCTGAGACAAACAAGTATCAGTCTTTTCATTATTTTGGAATTCTTTGGTTTATTTTGTAGCTAAAGATATTTTCCACACAAATTGCATTGGAAATATAACCAAATTACTACAAAAACACTACAGAACTATCAAAATCGGAAGAGATGACTGTAGCAAGTGATAATATGTTGATCCATTTGGTGAATATAATACAAAAACCAGTAATATACAGGGTGTCCCACGAGTAACCAGACAAACTTCTCAGGTGGTTTCCTCTTGTCAAAATAATGAAAAAAGTTCATATAAAAATAAGTCAGGAAATGCTTTGTTAACTAGCTACAGCCAGCGAAAGATTTCGCCCGATTTTCTATGAATGCTTGTAAATCAAGCGAAACTAATTGTTTATGGCGTAAAGATTGTTGATGTATTGGATTTTATGCACAATGAACTGAACAATTTTGAATTAAATACGTTCCAGACCTGTTAGGCCACCCATTTCTGAGATATCAAACAAAATATGCAAAATTCGGTCTCAATCATGCTTTGTTTAGATTTGAAGTACACTAACTTCGTTAAATGGTTAATATACACACAAACTTTTTAACCAAAACTTTTAGAGAATTTAATTCCGAAGATAATAATGTAAAATAGGGTAATAATAAACTAACACTTTCCATATCTTATAGAAAAATGACATAGTTAATATTTCTCCCATACCAAAATATTACAAAGAGGGAACGAAAAAGTTTAAACTCTTTATTCATTGATGTATTTCCTCTCCCAGTAGGCATTCTCTCACTCATTTTAAAAGAATTCTTTCTGCTGCATCAAGTTGACTCTTTCCGTGAGACTCCAAAAATAATTAAACTGAAAACGTTTTATAAATCGTGATTTCTTGTAACAATAACCAGTATCTGCATTCAGTGGTATCATAGAACTACAAGTGCAAAATAAGTAGATTAGGATAGATGATCAATAAGAACTTATTAACTTAGCAACTTGTGCTACTGTGCAAAACACAGCGCTATGTTTAAGAATATGTGTATGTAATTAGAAATAAACACCAGTTACATGTTGATATTGCATTTCTTCTTTTATTTTATAAAAATATTTTTAGGTAATATAAGAGATGTGATTTCGGTGTTTTCAAAGTTTCTGAGTATAGTACTCGGACATGACTTCAGAGAACCATGCTGGATCCTGGTTGCTAGCAGAGAGGGGACGTCCCCTGGAGCTGTGATAATGCCACTCACTCACTCCACGCCCTCTCACACCGTCTACTCTGTAGGTAACAAACCGCTCCACCATCCGAGCTTCCCACCGCCACCCCACATAGTGGACAGATTCCCGCTCCACCGCCACCTGAACACAGAATACTCGTTCACCTGCAAACAAGAAGTTTGATACACAGTCTATTGTCACACCACTTTCCTTAACTAAATTATTGTCACAGCCCAAAATCTCTAATATTGACTGAGAGGATCCCTGGGAATGACTGAGCTTATACCCTGGCCAACTGGGGCTCACCGTCAATAATGTGCTCATCCTCAACCATTCTGCGGTATTCCAAGGTGTGAATCCTTTGGGGCTGTCTCGAAATAGGTTCGCGTTGAACATGAGAGAAGGTGGAGGTTGTATCCGGGTATGAGAATGAGCAGAAAGGTACCCTACTACAGTCGCCTTCCTCCAGGGTGGCATTTGACCTCCTATCACTAAGTAGATTGATGACTTCTCGGGTTATAGGTCCGAATGTGTGTTGAGCAGGATGAAACTGCTGAACACCTGCTCTTTGATTGTCCTTCAATATTACAAAACCAAACATCCAACCAGATGAGTTCAACAGTTTTTGTAAAACCTCAGTGGAAGAAATCAGTTCTAAAATGAATGCTTCTCCCAGTTCAGCAGTGAGGTGTCTTGGATCATGCACTACAATGAAGTCATTTTTTAATTTTACTTTTTGTACAGTGTCTTTGAATGAGGTGTATAATATAATTATATCTCTTAAAAGTTCAGCAACGAGAGATGTTTATGGTATGTCCAGTGATCTTTTAAAAGAAGTTGTTTTGGAAATATTGGAGCCTCTAACATATTGTATAAATCGTAATATTATAGAAGGGACATTTCCTGATTTTTTAAAGTTAAGTAGAGTGGTGCCCATTTTCAAAAAAGGGGATCCTAAAAAACCAAGTAGTTATTGTCCGATCTCATGTATACCAGTGTTGGCTAAAATTTATGAGAAAGTGCTCAAGATTCAGATCTGTCACTATTTTGAATCCCATAATCTATTTAGTGACAGTCAATTTGGCTACCGCACTGGAAGATCAACTGTACAGGCCATAGATACTCTTGTGGAACAAATTTTATTAACTTTAGAAGGCGGTTGTGCAGCTCAGGTCACTTTATGTGATCTTAGCAAAGCCTTTGGTACTGTGCAGCATGATGTATTGTTGGCAAAATTTAAATTTTATGGTTTTCATGGTGCAAACCTAGCTGTCTTGGAATCTTATCTCAAAGATCGTAAACAATTAATTGAGATAGGAGGAAAGAGATCCAAGATTGTTGAAATAAATATTGGAGTCCCTCAAGGGTCAGTTTTGGGGCCATTACTATTCTTAATTTTAATAAATGACTTAAGTTTCAATCTGTTAAACTTTACCACAATTTATGCTGATGATACCTCTTTCCTTAATGTACATAAAAATATGGAACAGCTTAATTTGTTGTCTGAGGGCACTTTGTTAGAGGCAACCTCTTGGTTTGAAATCAATGGCCTTCGATTGAACAAAGATAAAACTCAAAAATTACTTGTTTCTCTAAGATCTGTAAATATAAAACATGATGTTAATAATCTAGTTATCTTGTTAGGAATAAATATTGATTCTAAACTTTCATGGAAATGTCACATTGATAGTGTTTGTAAAAAATTGTCTAGAGTAATATTTTTACTTGCTAATTTAAGGAATCATGTAACTACCAGTAATGTACAAACGGCCTACTACTCATTTTTTGAGAGTATTATAAGGTATGGTTTAGTGGTATGGGGGAATGGGGTAGGCATAGAGAAGATTTTAATCCTCCAGAAAAAAGCAGTAAGAATATTAACTGGCTCTAAGCCATTAACTCATTGTAGACCACTTTTTGTAAAAACCAGTATTTTAACCATTGTAAATTTGTATATATTTGACGTTTTTTACTTTTAGTTAAGAAAGATTTTAACAAATACCTTTTAAGAAACATGACGCATTACCATGATACCAGAAATAGTAATAAGCTTGAATTACCAAGGTATAGGTTAACTAGAACCATGAATTACCATAAGTATCAAGGCTTAAAAATGTACAATAGTCTACCTGCTGCATGGCAAAATCTAGCAGAGAAAAAGTTTTCAGTAGTGTTACATGACTGGCTATCTAGAAATCCATTCTATAAATTAGACGAATATTATAAAGCCATAAAAGATATGATATGAAGTTGTAGCCTATTAAGTAGTAAGAAGTTGTAAAAGTTGTACAACATTTCATCTGAATATTAGTACTTTGTCAGTGACTTGTTTATGTTAAGAGTATAATTTTGAGGGGAATGTATTTCTAAGATCACCAGTGCTTCCCTTTTCGTGCATGAAGTGAACAATAAACTCATTTTTATACTATACAGAAATTTACTTGACTTCACTTACCTGCTTTAAAACGGAAGGCGTAGTCTTTAGGTGGATTGCCACACTCTCCATGCTGGTACAATTTAAAGTCGCACCATTCCAGAGTACACATCTCTCCACTTGGCATGTATACATAGCCTGTCTGCAAACTGAACTATGCTTATTAAGTAGTGTTCTCAATAATTTAATGAAATAAAAAATAGGTACTATTATACAAATTAATATTTAACAATATTAAAATAGAATGCTGTTTCTATTTATAGAGATATTGATGGTTATAAATTTTATTATATTTATAATATTGCTAAAACTTTCGTACTATATATAATATAATGCCTGTGATATAACATGTTTGTAAAACAATTTTTTAAATAAGGCAAATTGTTCTTGTATTTATATTAAAATAAGGGAATATATTCCAATTCTATGTTAGTGAAATTTGTGTTGATGTTACTTATACAGTCCCTACATAGCAAATAAGGAATTAATGTAAAAAACAGAGAAAACAAATAAATAACACTAGCATTTGATTCTTTTTTTTACATATTTAAGACCAGTTTGAAGAAATTCTAACTGTACATATTAAGTTTATGTTGTATTTTTGTGTAACAGAGTGTTTAAATTTTAATATTAATTGTTATTCTTTAAGAGTTATTTAAGTTATTGTATAAGGTAATAATACAGTTTTAATATGCTAAATTTTGTAGCAAATAAAAGAATAACATGGGTATATAGGAAAATAAAAAATTTAAGTAGCAGAGTGGTTATTTCTGTGAATCCACCTGAAAGCAGTGGCTCATTAAACCTTTTTTAGTAAAGCGAACACCATAAATTTGATTTTCAAGAAGGGCAGAAAGCTTACTACATCAAGAAAACGCTGTCTAGTTGAGACCCATGACACAAGAAGAGCAAACACAGTAACATGTAGTAATTGGTCCTATACTTCACCAAATTTGCCACGTATTTATATAATTTTATCTTTTTTTCTGAAGTTTCATTTTTGTGGAAGATACCACAAGTTCACTTAATTCTGTATAAGCTGTCTTAATCCCATTAGTAGAGTAAACAGTCCTTGAAATCTTTCTTGGGTCCTTGTTGAAAGAGTTTAATTATTAATTGAATTTAGTGTTGAGAAATTGTGCTTATCACTAGCAACAGGCACAAGTAAAAGTCAACAAGATTCATAAGAGCCAGTGTTTACGCTGACATAACACCGGTGACCAAAGAATAAAGACACTACATAATGTTTGGTCATGATTAAAGTCGTGTTTCAAAGCAATACAAGTTCGTTTGATCAAACTTTTTTGTTTGGTAAAAGTACAGAGTTTTACAAATTTCGTAATTTTTCCCCTTTTTTGATAAATTACAGAAATGTTTGAGATTATTTCTTAATACCCTATAAAAGTATAAAAAAAAATAAAAAGCATTTGTTTGTGTATTAACTGTATCTATAAAATGAAACATCTCCCAATATTCTATCACTAAAAGTAAGGTCATGATTGTATTGCAAGTTAACTTGGGGCTAAAATCAAGATGGTCACAGCATATAGGTGAATCGTAAACTGTCTAAAGATCTAAGGGTTTTGTTAAACCTCCTAATCCATATGTCTCATGAACTGTGCATGGACTCCTAACCTGATAGTGCATGGACAACAACTATCAATAAATTTAAAATTGTTCTTAAGAATTGGCTTAAGATAACTCCCTTATACACTGTTGATGAATTCTTTGCCTGTGATACAAGTACCTTAATATTTTAACTGTAAACTTTGTTATTTTTAAATTTCTTTTATTATCTGTTTGTAACTTTGCTTTGTTATTTATTAGTATTGTTTAAAGTGATCATTTTCGTTGTTTAAATTTTAAGTTTAACGTTGAAGCTTTCTAGTCACACTGATGGTACTAAGTTGTTTCATCTTCCTCTTTTGTGCATTTTTATTTAATAAATTATGTATTTTATTTGATAAAAGTTTAATTTCTACCACTAGATTAATATTTTTCTTCAGACCACAAATTTGTTAAGAATTTAAAGGAAAACATTTTAGTGTAATCTAGTTTATATTAGTATTATAGTACATGCTTACTATGTTTATGACTATGTCTATTATACAATTTTGTATTTAATGACAAATAAAGCTTCTTGACTCTTGACTCTTCTTGACTGTGTTCTAAGTACATCTATCATAGTCATAGTGTTAAAAAGTCTAACCAATAGTTCTTTTTTTTTGTCCTGAGGGAAAAGGACGGTCTGTCCCCACACTTAGTCCTAAAAGGACCTTTTAGCCTCCCTTACTTAAATATGTGTCCTCAAAGTCCGAGGCTTTTGCAGAAGCCTATCAGATTTGAGGGCTCCTGTTCTCTGATATCCTTGGGGCTGAGGAGATATGCTCCCAGGAATCTTTTCCGAGTTTCTAAGATGGCAGGACAAATCACCAATAGTTCTTACACAGAGCAAGTAGAAGGCTGACAGATGGCACCCACAGCTGCTCTTGTCCCGTCCTCCAGGAACAGCATGTGGAACACGTAGCGGTGCATCAGGTTCCAGTCCCTCTCTCTACCTATAATGAGAGACGTATTACAAGAAATTTTTTAATAATAATGGATGCTTTCATTTTTGTTAATGATTTATTTGTCTACATACATTTTTTTTACCTTCAAAATAGTCTCCTTCAAATAATAGTACACTTGTGCCAGCACTTCTTCCAATCCTAAAACACTTCCCGAACTCGATCTTTAGGTTAGCCTTTAGGTTTTTCATCAATGCACTTTTAATGTCTTCTATGCTAATAAAACATTTTATGGCTTTAAAATTCTCTTTATTTTTAGAAATAAAAAAAAATCACACTGAGCCATTTCTAGAAATAATGAGAGGTCGAAGCAACATTGCAGTACTGTTTTTGGCTGCAAAAGCCATGAATTGTTTTGTCACAAATCCTTTTTTTCATATTGCTTTACGGAAATAGTGTTGAACTTGCAGGTAGTGCTTTTTATTTACCATTTAATCTTGTGGCAAGGATTCATGATGCACTATGTCATTAAAATCGAAAGAACACGGTGAACACTTCCCACACGACTGCACTTTAGTCTTAACAATCCAGAATGCCTCAACTAAGATGATTGAGTCTTAGTTTCTACGTCATATCCATAAGGCTATGTTTCATCACCTGTTATAACACATTTTAGTAATTCTGTATCATTGTTAACTACATTTAGTGATTCCTGAGCAACTTCCATTCACTGCTGTTTTTGTTCAAAATTCAATAATTTCTTAACAAATTTTGTTTCATATCCAAAACATTAGAAAATGTTTCATCGCATGAGCCAATTGATATGCCAAGATCCAGACCCATACTCAGACCAGTTTTTTTTTTGCATGATTTTACCAGAATCCGGGCCCTCAGGGGACTCGGGCCGGGCCTTGCCACACTTTTATTTCAAGGGACCATGTCGGTGGACAGCGAGGTGGCAAGACATTACAGAGACAACTCGAATATCTTTTCCAGGATCCACCAAAGCCGAGTATGGCCCTGCCAACATCATCAATGACTTCTCTAATTATAATACAGCAATCATTCGTAATCATTTCTTCCACTTTTTCACGTTGTTGATGTGCTGGGGCGTCCAGAGCATCCATCATCTTCAATGTCATCATGGCCATCTTTGAAACATTTATACCACTCGTAAACCCTTTTATTACTCATAGCAGACTCACCATAGGCCTTGTTAACATTTTTCACATAAAATTAGATACAAATTCTTTGATTCTTTTTTCCTAACAAACGCAAATTGCTGAGTTTTAAAATACCTGTAACGTTAGCAGCTGCCACTAAAAAAGTAAACCATGAATACAGTTTGAAATTTTATTATACTTCAGAAGCATAAATACCGACATAATAAAAAAATCTTGTCAATCGGACTCTCCAAATCCCGAAACTTAAATATTCCTGTTACTTTTTGAATACACCACTTATTCTTACTCATACTCCAGGAACAAGTAGAAAACTATGTACCTGTGATTATATATACTTATAAAATCAATTATTTTCATATCAAAGAGGTTATTTACTACATAGATATTCTTTGTGTTTGATACAGTAAAGTAATCTGGATTTTCAAAAGGAGAGATTTACATAAAGTTGTAGATGGACAATAGAATTTAACTGGCTCACAAACTGCTGGTGCTGTGTGGATTGATGTTTTTATATACAATTATGTTTTGATGCCACTGTATGAGACCTAATGGGCTATGTCACAGGTTTCTTTAGAGCGAGCTACATTTGAAGCATTCAGTACTTATCTAAACCATTTATAATTTGAAGATTTGTTTTGTCTTAATCCAAGAAAACTGCCTATTTAGCTTTGCATGTTTATGAGCTGTGGGTCAAATGTGCTTTGTTGTTACAACAAACAACAAGCTGTTGCTTGTTGGTCCTTTATTATGAAATCAACTGAGTTCATGACTTTACATTCTTTTGCATGGGGTTTTTTCTGAGATAGTTGTTGATCTTTTCCATTTGACCAATATGAGCTTACAGTTCCTGAACCCGTGGTTGACATAGTTTTTATCCTTTTGCTTTTCCAGCACCTAGTGTAGTTACTAGACCAAGAGGCAATTTTAATTATATAATCACACATTTTAGTTTTTTTGAAATCAACAAAGAAATTTCCCCTAATAAAGAAATTGATTGTCACCCATGGTGGTTATCGTGGAGGTTGAAATAGGAGGGTGTCTCAAAGGCTAAAAATATGAAGCAATAGTGTTTTATCAGGTCATATTTTTGTAAGCTTGACACACTTCAGACCCTGAAAAAAATATTACAGTACCTTAGAAAAAAGTATTGTTTCATATTTTTAACTATTTTGATACCCTCCCATTATGACCTCTGCCAAAACTAGCATGGCAGAAATCAATTTTTTCCTTACTGAAAATCCTTTTAACAATTTAGGAAGAAAAAACCAACTAGTATGCATGTACAGGCTCTCATCTTCTAGACTACACACTTTGCAGACTTGACAACCTAGCTCTCTTTTTATAATCAATCATAATCTTTTAGATTTGTATTACATACACAGTGCTTTAGACAGACAATCTGCTTTTCATAGTCGTTATTACCACTAACTTGCTTTGTTGTCTATATCTATATCCATCAACTTTACCCTATAAACATTTTCATCTGTCAGTAATTACTTAGAATAATAATTTCAATATTTTGCTTTGTTGATTGTGGTTTATTCTCCAAAAACAGCTGAAATTGATGATCCTACACTGTGGTCTTCAATGAATTCTGTTACTATCCTTTAGGCTAAATGAACTTATTTTACCACACACATGTACATTTTCAATGTTAGCTTTTCCATCTACACAATGTCACAAAATGTAAATACGATCAACGATGTCAATTCAGAGCAGATTATATAAGATACAACCTACTGAATAACATGGAACAATTAACCCTGTTGTGACAGCCTGACCGGTACAATGGCGTAGCAGTGTCTTCGTGTAATAATATTTATTGTATAGGTGGGAATATAAAAGCAGGAGATATCTACAGTGTTGTCATAACCAGACATCCCCTTCTCTAGCCACCCCACATCCCTTCTCTATATTCTCCCTTCTCTATACTATAATAAACATTTACATTAACATTAACAGATTTATTAAGTCTGCAGCTCAATAACAGGCTGGTAAAACAATGGATAATAGTATGTGATACCAAATAGAAATATTTATGTTATCAATTTAAACCTAATATTGCTATTTATATATCTTTAAATATAATTTGTTTACTAAATAAATAACAGTGAAGATATCAGAAAAGTGAAATGTTATGAATCGCCGTTTCATTTGAGAAAATATTATAAGTACACAAGGAAAAACTTTTAAATCTTTAAAACAACAAGGTGTAATACTGAAAACAATAAATTTTGAATTTTACAACATGAGATGAAGGTGATAATTAAAGGAGGAAACTGTTTGGTGTTTCCCTGCTGCAAAACTATTAACAAGAAAATATAAAACCTGTATCCAGGAAATTAAAATCTGTACATATTGGATTAGTTACATTTGTTGTTTGTTTTAGTTGATTTTGTTATTATAGTTTAGTTTCATATCTCTCGTCAAATTGTAAATATAATTTTGTTTAACATTTCATTTAAATTTAAAATTATTATAATATTGATATTATACAATCAATAATTATTTTTATTTTCTCACTATTAACAATCAATTGTTGTGCTGGCCTCTTATGAAACTGCAACCTTCATTACATTTAACTTTATGTTCATATATATTTTCAGATATATATGTACAGTTCATGTACATATACTGTACATATATATATATATATATATATACTAGCTGTTTCCCGCGGCTTCGCACGCTTTTCGTAAGTTTTGCCCGCGTATGAGCATTTCTGGTTGAAGTAAATTATATTTCCAACCCCGATGTAGATTTTACCTTGATGTCACGATCAAGAAAATATGTCAAAAATGTATTGTACATGCATAATGTATTTTATTACAAAGTGGTCTACCACTCAAACCTTTAAGTTCAACCAAAAATTTAGTTTAGACAATTATACATCATAACTTAGCGCCTTCAAATAGTGTTTCACTGTTTAATATACGTATCTATCTCGTAATTGCAGGTTATAATGTGCAAGCGCTTTGAAAACTTTTCTTCATTTTATTCGTTTATATTCACGACATAAGCGAATAATTCAGATAATAACTATCCTATCTTCTAAGTTAGACTAAATTACGGATACATGTGAAATTTGATTGAAATTGGTTCAGTCGTTTTGGAGTTTATTGGCAACATACATCGTGACTCAAGATTTTTATATATATAAGATATATATATATATATATATATATATAAACTGTATATATATATATATATATATAAAATTTCCCGTTCTGATGAAAATAAGCACTGAATACAAAGTATTGATGATCTAAAAAGAAATAAGATTAATGATTTAAAAATTCCTTTTCAAATAGAACTTTTAAATTTCCATTTCAAATTGAACACACATTGCTTTTGGAACTTTAATTTGTTAACTTTGTTTATTATAAATTAAATTTTAGTTGTTCATCTAAATTCATTTTTTTAGTAGATCAATATTATTGGTAGCCTAACACTACCATAGTTAACTCCTTTAAATTAGAAAAAATTTGAACTTTAGAAATTAAAAAAAAGTAAGAAGTGTCTAAAATTTATAAAATTTGTCCAAGGTGTCAAAACATTTGTGCATTAAAACAGATAGAGAGGATTAAAATGCATTTTAATGAAACAGTATTACTATATGAGTGTGTACTCGTTTATCTTTAAGATTTCCCATGGTAATCATCAACTTTACGCACCAAAACTGTGGTCACGAAAGGCAGCCATGTTACTCAACTTGTAGGTCTCGGTTTCAACTGCCAAGGTTGCTTCCATCTGTCCCATCTGCTCATAGTGACTCTGGTGAGCTCTGTACACAATCAGCAGTACCGTAACATAGTCTGTTTATAGTTGTCAGTAGTTTTGTGAGATAAGTATGGCTAATCATCTTTGTCCTGTATAGGAGATTATAACGCAACTCAATATATGAAGTATATCTTCAATGAGAGGAGGGTAGGAAAAACTTGAGGGTGTCAAACTATGAACTGTGTCTGATGTTTCATCATAAATATTTAGCAAGTAATTAGTTATAAAACAATAAACCATATGACTAAATATCATAACAAAGCAATATGTTTGTATCATTTTATATCAAAAACAAAAGTTTAACAATGTTAAAATTTTTTTATAAATAAAATAATACAAACTGATAATATAACTGTTTATGTACTATTGTTTTTTCGGCATGCAGCAATGTATGGTAAAGATGTAAAGTAATATATTTGGCAGTTATAATCATTCTGTGAAGTATCGCTCATTCCAGTTAATAATAAACAACACTTTTAAAAATACAACTCTAACTTACTAATATTATTCTGGAGAAGTAAAAGCTAGACAATTAAAATGCATCTAAAATATATCAATTGACTCATAAAATATATGGTCATCTTCCATGATAAATAGTTGAAAAGTCCAAGAAAAGATTAATTTTTGAAGAGAATGCAACATTTTAATCCAAAAACCTATTACAACTAACATTTTATTAATTTTACAACATTTTAACACTACAAAAAGGACTTAGATAATTATCATCAACCAATGGGATTCCAAAGATCCAATCTAAAATCAAGTATCCTACCAGAGAGCAAGGAAAGATCTGCCATTCCATCATTCCATATCGCTTTAAATGTCTGTAGAAGTAAGTTCCATAAATTTAAATAAATAAGTCTATTAGTCATATGGATTTTTACAATCATTGACAATGTCATAATACTGCCATTAGGTGAAGTCAGAAGCAAAACAAATTAAACAAAAAAAAATAACTTAATCAACTATTTACAATGAAATTTTATGATTTTATGAGGCAAACAACATAAATTGTGATTCTCAAGCACTGGCGGAATTTAAAAACAAGAATTTTGAAAACTTTTAGTTGAATTATCTTTCTGTTTATCTGCAAGTTGCTTTGGAAGTTGCAAAATTATTAATGCAATTTTCATCCCCATACTCTGTCTGGATTTTTATCATTGGCTTATCTAAAGCCAAAATTTCGAGCAAAACTGGACTTCAAAAGTTACCTGTGATGTACTTTGTCACACTTACAACCAGGTATTTAAAAAAATTGTAAAATAAAACAGGGCCAATCTTCTCATTAATATATAGTATATTAATGAACTATGAGATATAGTAGCATAATTAACTACCTTTTGTAAATTTCATAAAAATATATTTGTTTAGTTCTTTGTTTCATCAATTTATTAAATAGACAGTATTACTAGCGGCAATAAGTGTAGGCTGTGCAATAAACAAAGTATTTGAGATAATATTGAACATTTTGTTAAAAGTGTATCAAATATTTCATTATAAAACTTGCAAGTCTAACCTCAAATTGAAATTTTACTACTTGTGTTGGCTACATAAGGTGATTGATGGTATAGGAGAGGCATGACCAAATGTCAGTGTACTAAGCCTGGTACGAAGCCTGAAAAATTGAGAACCCCAGATCTACAGTATTGTCCAATTCTGGTGCTTTTTTTCATCAATTGTGAAAGTTTTCTACAGAAAGAAAGGTCATAGTTGGAAAGATTGCATTAAGAGTGTTCTTTTTTAAATTAATGTTTTCTGTACGGCCAACAGTCGTGTGGCAGAGGATACACAATCCCTTTTCCCTTTGCAATTTAAGTTTCTTCAATCACTTCACTGCCAGAGTAACCCTGTAAATGACATGTCAACACCTTCACATCAGCTCTGTACTGAGTGTTCTGGACTAGGTTAGGGAGTAGGGGCCGCCTCCTATCGAGATCCATGACATCCATTAGGAAGAATTAGGGCACTACATCTCAAGTCATCCCGGAAGAAGGGAGGCCAGCTGTGAACCAGCCTCTCCAGTCAAAGTAGGCAGGGGGTGGCACACCCTTGTTGAGGTTAACAAGAGCCTCTGAGGTAAGGGAACAAACCCCACCAACTCCAACAGCCATCCTCCACAGTAGACTAGACCTATCGAATTGCCCATGAACCCCAGAATCTCAACATTTGCGGTTAGTGATCTGCTGCTACTGGACATTCATAAGGTTGCCCAGATTGAAGTGGCACATCGGTTTTTGCTGTGCCCAGTGGTGGGTTCAACTGGTAGGTATAAACCAGCCAGAAGTGATCCCTGCTGGGTAAATTGTTTGCAGTTAGTTCGCGATGTTCACTTGATTTAAGGGTCGGACAACTCAGGAGAAAGTTATAATTTCAAAATCTTCTGTCGCCTATCATGGTCGCCAAAAAAAAATAAAAAGGAAAACAAGCTGAAGAAAACAAATTTCAAGTTTACCAAAGAAGATTCATTTGCACCTCAGATATAAGCGTCCGGGTACGGTGTATCCTGATTCCTCGAAATGGTCTCCAACACCAAATTAGGAATGGAGAAGGTAGGTAGGAACATTATTAGAAGTTAATAGTGACTTTTACCCTCTTAATATTAGGTCAGATAACGACATTTTGATGCGTCACAACGCGTATAATTACGCTTAAAAACGCTTACAATACAGTTTAATAATTAACAATACATGTAGTTAATTAAACTGCATGCTCTATCATCTTCACTTCAGCTCTATACTGAGCGATCTTGAGTACGCTCAATCTGATTCTGTGCTGTAAGTCATCTGTCACTGTTAATGCTCCAGCACCCCTTTTCATTAACTGTTAGATAAACATCCTCTTCTGAACAAAGGCCTTTTAGCCATAGCTAAATAAAATAATTGGTTTATCTCTCAGTTTATAAGATAACAATTTGTTTTTTTTTAAGTGTAATTAATGAGTCAAACCTATGTTATTTTAGTGTCATTTTTATTGCAAATGGTTTCTGTTATTACTAATTCTTGACTCTTTGCACTTTACTAATTGATTCTTTACTTGTAATGAACCTTATACTATATTGCAACTTGGTCCCATTGGTTTTATAATTAGTATAATGGTAATATATTATATTGATAATTTTCTTACTTTTTAAGCATCCTGAAATAGCTTGGAGTCCAGGATTCATTAGCAATAGCAGATGCTACTAGATGTGGATTCAAATCGGTGTCAAAATTGAAAATTGGCATATTTGAAGTCCAAACACCGTTAAACATTACTCTGTATTGTTTAGTAGGATTGATATGAAGCCTGAAAATGCAAGAAATAAGTCATAGTACATTTGCTACTTTGCAATTTTTTCAAAACTTTGTGTTATATTTCACCTCAATTTCCAAGTGGATTTGTTGAATCAAGACTTTAGTTTTGTATAGTAACTTCTATGTGGCATATCTGATTTATTTACTGATTTTATTACATTTGACCATTCTACTAGTAAAAATTTAAGTATTTTAGTAAAATTGGATACATGATTAAAAAAACAAACCACATTTCTCCAGAGTAGGATAGTTTCCATTTTTTCATCGGTTCTAGAGGCTGTGCCAAGATTCCTTCAGCTCCAAAAGTGTCATCTTTGGCATCAAACAGTACAGTGTCAGGTATTTTATGACTACACAATAGACCTAGTCCAGGTACCTGTAAATATAACAAGTGGAAGTAGTGACTAAAGGAAGGGAACCACAGTAAGAATTGACAGAAACATTTTCAGTAATATTAAAAAATTAAGGTAGTGATGTCATTCATAATTACTACTGTCCAGAAAATTGTTGAGTTTGGTGGTTCACTAATAGTGAAAACTTGAAAGTACTAGAATAATAGAATTGAAAAAATTTGAGAGTGATTTATTGTAGTAGAACATTTTATTGAGGAGGCCTAACATTTGCTTGAATATGCCTATATACTGAATAACTATTCTGAGTTTATGTAACAAACAGGATAACCAGAATATTGTCGCCCAGTTCAACTATGTAAATGTTTAAAGATAGCAACTGTTTATGTTGGTGAAACATTTGTAAGTCATCTATAACAAAGCAAAATCATTAAAATTCTAATTATCCTACTTCTGGTATAACTTGTTTGTGCTATTCATGTATTTAAAACAGTGGATCAAAAGTGTGATAATTCATTAATAATGTGTCATAAGAATAAAATTGAACTTGTGTGTAATTCACATAACATTTTCAAAAGTAGGAGGTAAGATTTATGTGCTGAAAAACAATGATCCTTTTGTGATAAAAAAACATTATCTGTTTAGATTTATTAAGGTTTAGAATACTCATAGTTGAAAAATGGAGTTAAAATATATGGAATGACAAATTCCAAAGAAACATCCAGCAGCAACAAAATCCCTACTAAGAACCATCAAGAAGACAATATTAAATAATTTGAAAAAGAATAATATTTTTGTATTCAATAAATAGTATTAAAACACTATACATATGTAGATGTGGTTTTTGTTTTAAAAAGTGTATGTTCTTTCCATGATTTAACAAATCTAAGAAATTCAAATTTCTTAACAAAAAATATTAGGCTATAAGTAGCTATTAGAAGCTACAAAAACCCCTATACGAGGTCCAATCAAAAAGTATCCGACCTCGTCGTGTATCGCCGCTTCTGCTGCCAATAATGAGATAAGATTTGTTGCGACAATAGTTCCTACTATGATAAGGAAAGGTACAAAGTCTTATCTTGATCCCCCGACTAGTTCGCCGGAGACGGGTCAGTATGTACTGATAAGTCAAGTGCGCGTATCGGTTTTCTCTAACTGTGAAGATGACGGAAAAAGTGGAACAACGTTATTGCATTAAATTTTGCGTGAAACTCGGGGAAAAAACAAAGTGAGACCATTCGGAAAATTTAGCTAGCATTCGAAAATGAGGCAATGAGTGTTACGCAGATTAAAGAGTGGTATAACCGTTTAAAAAGTGGTCGAACCTCGGCAGAAAGTGACGCGCGTTCGGGCCGACCAAAAACAAGTCGAAACTCCGGAAATCATCGAGAAAGCAAAAGTTTTGATCTGTGAAAATCGTTGAATGACTGTGGAGGAAGTAAGTACTGAGTTAGATGTCAGTTTCGGATCAGCTGAAGCAATTTTAACGGATGACTTGGGATTGCGCCGGGTAGCCGCAAAATTTGTGCCAAAATTGCTGACAGACGAGCAGAAGCAACGGCGATTGGATGTTGCCGAGGACATACTGCAATGTTGTGAGGATGATGCGGACTTTTTGACATCGATAATAACTGGAGACGAAAGTTGGGTCTATGGATATGACCCTGAAACCAAATTTCAGTCATCACAATGGCAGTCTCCCCAGGATCCTCGGCCAAAAAAAGCAAGGCAAGTTCGAAGCAATGTCAAAGTGATGCTTACTGTTTTTTTTACCACCGTGGAGTTGTGCACCATGAATATGCCCCTGAGGGCCAAACTGTGAATGCACAGTACTATTTAAGTGTCCAACGTCGTCTCCGAGATGCGATTCGCCGCAAAAGACCTGACTTGTGGGCGTCTCAAAATTGGCGACTACACCACGACAATGCGCCAGCTCATTCTTCCCAGCTCATTCAAACTTTTTTGGCGAAACACGGCACTCCGCAAGTTCCTCAGCCTCCGTACTCTCCAGATATGGCTCCATGCGATTTTTGGCTCTTCCCCCACCTCAAAAAAACCATTGAAAGGCACCAGATTTGAAAGTTGAGAAGCAATTATGAAAAAAACGACGGCTGATCTCATGGCGATGCCGAAAAGTGATTTTCAAGACTGCTTCCAGAAGTGGAAACGTCGCTGGAATCGTTGTGTTACTTCTCAGGGTGCTTATTTTGAAGAAAATTAACGCCAGCTTTTTTCAGGTAACTTCAGTTTTACGTTGCACCAAAAGGTAGGATACTTTTTGATTGGACTTCGTATAAACACAATTTCCAAGAAAAATCCATTTAAAGAGGTAAAAATGTTATATTTTGGTGAAACATTTTAGCCCAATACATTAGAGTACATTGAGCCCCATAAATTTAAAAAATATTGGTACTTTTACTGAATAAACTGAATACATCAATACATCTGAGGATACATCATATGCAGACTGTGTCACTTCTGATTTAACTTCAACTGTTCAATCAAGCTAGTTAAAAAAAAAACCATTATTACTTTTATATAATATACATAATGTTAGATCTAAAAGATATATTCTAACCAGAAACTTACCACCACATAGAATAGACCATTGACAATGTTGTGTTTTCTGCGTTCACTGCCTGCTATGACATAAAAGCCATCTTGAGTTACTGCATGAAAAAATACTGCATCAAATGCCTAAAAAAGTGAAATTTTCATTAAATACTATGAGGAATATCTATTGTAATGTTATAGTGTTATTGTAGGACGGTATAGGTTTATACTGATGGCGAGAGAAAAAAAGAGACCTGGATTCTGGCCTATCTGAAAATTGCAGGCGCTACTACTAGTATGTTGCCGCGCCTTGTTTCGTAATTCCATTATTGTTTCACTGTTTTGATTGATTTGCGGCCTAATTGTTATGTTTTATAAGATAATTTAAATGTCGGTACTGTTTTGATCAATAAAAATTGAGCAAAATTTATGTTTGTAATAAATTCTAATAATTAGGCTCTACAGTGGTTGTAAACAAACAATAATTAAAGGAATGAATTGCTGAAATTAAAGATTTTTTTTTATTGTTAAGATAACAATTACTAATGTTCATATATGTATAATGTAAATTTAGTGCTTTTATGTATATAAAATTTAACATTTAAGATGAGTCACACTCTGCAGGAATGCCACATTACTGAAAACAAATAATTCCATTGCTAGGATAAACAATTCGCAGGTTGGCCGTGGGTCGAAGCGCCTGAAATTACCGCGCGGCAACACACTAGTACACAGCTGTGCGCCGGCACGGGCCAGGTCTCTTCTTTTCTCTCGCCACCAGTAGGTCCTAGTACTATATTACCTAATATCACAGTTCCGACTGCAAAATCTATGTGGTTGTAGTGGGTATTAAACTATCTGTAAAAGTGCATACATCATGGTACCATCTCCAGTTTATGTGTTATGAGTACCATGCACCCACACGCTTATATGCTTCTTAAACAGTTGGTAAACTATGCTCACTTCTTTCGCCAACTTTAAATTCCCTACCGTACTCCATTTAGAATCTGCATAAATTTCAGCTACAACTAGATTTGGCCTCCAGTGTCAGAAAGCTCTAGAGGCTGGGAGGTAATTTCCAGAGGACAGAATATCCCACAGTCTGGAAACTTTTAGAGAGTGGAACCTATATGACACCAGAAACTTCCAGATCTCATGAGGTTTTATGAGGACTAAATGATTATTGACAATACTCTTATTGATGATGTTTGATAACAACTAAAGAAACACAGATATACACTAAAAAGAAAATTCTCCATTTATTTGAGCATATTATATAACCTAAAGTATTCTTGAAAGTTGTAATTTATGGAAATAATCCAACACTTTACACTGAAGTAATCTAACTAAATTAACATTTGTAAATAAATCAAAGTTTGTTTTACACCAATTGAATTTTATTAATGTGTTAGTTGAACTACACAATGTTATTTGTTAGTCTAGCTTTGACTACACTTAAGCTAACAATATTTGTAAACATTTTGAATTAAAATAATCCATACTGAACTTTGAATAGCCTCATATATTTTTAACCTAGGTAACAAGTTTGTTAACTTTGTAAGTTTTAATACCAATAACTAAGACTGTTATTCCAAATTTCTTCCCACAAATATTGTTATCAAACATTAATTTCACAAAGGTGTTATATAAAACTGAAATCGAATGAGTTTAGACTTATAATGAGTTAAAAGCAAAGGTTGGGGTAATACAACTAGGAGAAACTAGAACAGTGTCTTTGTAACAAAATCTAATTCAACCTTGAAGCGTGTTACTAATTTCAGGAGTGGTCATTGACTTGGAACTTAATGTGACCACATTTTTTATTACTATTTGATGCTCCATAAAAGATCCCTAACTGATCACTAATACAACTGCACATTAACCCGTGAGAGGTCCTGTCCCATCCACATGCGTTGTTTGTCCTCTGTATAGCTGCCATCTAACATAGTGTGTTTGTGTTTGTCATATTTGTTTTTTTGCTTCTATATGCTAGTTTACACTTATTACACATATTGCATCTGTTTTTGGATAAGTTTATACTTATTTTTGTGTAAAGAAATAATAAAAATATTTTTTAATTTTCTTTAAAAATACTGCATTTTTAAAATGTATAAATATTATTTCTCATGTATATAACACATTTAAGTTTATTAAAATACAATAGGCAATAAATAAAGTTAGTTTTTTTACCAAACAAACATTGTTTATACCAATTATTATAAATCAAATATCAAATATTTGAAAATAAATAACAAATAAAAAACAGGTAATTTTTTCTGGTGCACAATAATTAGGGCACCAGTGCATGGTTTTCGCAATATGTTCCTTGCAAGTAGACCTTGAACACTAACGGTGTATATCTGTTTTTCCTGACGGCAGTAAAATATCTGGGTTTTCGTCCCTCTACAGCTTTAAACAAATTTATACATAATACTAAGTAAGAAACTTACACCTTAAGAAATATATAATAGGCATCTTGATAGAGTGAGACATTTTTTGTAAGACAGAAGTATTTGTATTCTTAAAACGTTTAATGCACAAAATTTTATGGTGTAATGTGCAAATAATTCGAGGAAAAAGATCAATTGCTACCTGATGGTGGTTCAGGAAGTTCCACGCCGGTAACTTCTGATGCTTGTTCTCAATAGAAGGAAGGGGTCTGAATTGAAGCTCAATGTCTCACCAGATCTCTTGCAAGTTTGATAATGAAAATTTTTCTTTGCATTGTGTCTCTTGTATTCAGGTTGTGGATGATTTGAGCATTCACTGTTGCCAGATGCAGGATACCGAAGAAAATCATCAAAGGCCATCTGTTGCTGATGCATTTAACAGAGTAGTCCTTTTTTTATATATACAACACTTATCCCTCCATTGGTCAAGTTGTAAAACAAAATAACCTCCAGTTTATTAGCCTCTGATTCAGGATCAATATAGTCATCATCATGAAATGTTGATAGCATAAGAATGTTTTTTTGCTTTTTTGGAACATAAGACACTAAAGTGGCTTGATTTGGCTCACAGCTAAAAGCGAACA